>NW_015177146.1:21187-67511 GCF_001447785.1 Gekko japonicus
AGCCATTTTCTCCAGGTAGGGTTGCCAGCCTCCAGGTGGGGCCTGGGGATCTCCCGCTTTTACAACTGGTCTCCAGCTGACAGAGATCAGCTCCCCTGGAGGAGACGGCTGCTTTGGAGGGTAGACTCTGTGGCACTGGACCATGCCGAGGCCCCTCCCCTCCCCAAACCCTGCCCTCTCCTGGCTCCACCCCCAAAGTCTCCAGGTATTTTCCAACCCAGACTTGACAACCCTCTCTCCAGGGGAGCTGATCTCTGTCCGCTGGAGATCAGTTGTAAATGCGGGAGATCTCCAGGCCCCACCTGGAGGCTGGCAACCATAGGTCAGTGGCATGAGGGGCTGACAGAAGTTGTGTACATACATATGTGCCACCGAGTCACAATTGACTTACAGCGACTTAGGGTTGCCAGCTCCGGGTTGGGAAATTCCTGAAGGTTTGGGGGTGGAGCTTGAGGAGGTTGGGGTTTGGGAAGGGGAGGGGCCTCAATGGAGGTGTGACACTACAGAGTCCACCTTCCAAAGCAGCCATTCCCCCCCCCCAAGGGACTGGATCTCTATACCCTGGGGGCCAGTTTTAAGGGCGGGAGATCTCCAGGCCCCTACCTGGAGACTGGCAACCCTATGGCCTCCCCTTAGGGGCTTTCAAAGCAAGGGGGAAGTAGAGGTGGTTTGCCAGTGCCCCGCAGAGCCTTCCTCGTTGGTCTCCCATCCAGACTGGCCTCGGCCAGGGCCAGGGCCTTCTCGGTGGCGGCTCCGCACTGGTGGAATGAGTTTCCGGAAAACATCAGGGCCCTGCGGGACCTCTTGCAGTTCTGCGGGGCCCATAAAACGGAGCTCTTCCACCAGGCCTTTGATTAGGAGCGGCCACGAATAACAACCGAATTGTTAAGGCCAGGGGCCATTTTGTAGAAAAAGAGGTGCAGGAACTCATTAGCATAACTCATTAGCATAACTTATTTGCCTATGCCACACCCCCGGACATCACCAGAAGTGTGTCAGAAGGCAACACCCACCACTCAGGCTCCACTGGACTCTTTTGGATTGCCAGCTATTAGGGGTGGGGAGATCTGCCCTCGCAGAGGAGGGAGAGCTTGTACCTGAATAAAACATGGTCTTAAAGGTGCCACTGGACTGTTTTGGACTGAGGGGACTGTTTTGGACCTGGGGGGCCGGGGGGGGGGCTCTGCAACTTACCTGGCTGCTTCTTGCCCTGACTGAGGGCTTCTGGGAGCAGGGGGTGGGGCTTGTTGCATGTGCCCGCCCCCTGGGCTCTTTACTGCCAGAGCTCCACTCCTTTGCGCTCCTGCAGGAAATGACCCTTGACCAAAAGTGCCAGTGATCTACCACCATGAAAATAAAGTTTCAAATTAGTTTTAAATTAGATTTTAACCCGCTAAAGTTGGGTTCCGCTGCTGCCGCCCCCCATTTATAATGCACCTTCTGTCGTTTAAAGATAAAGGTTAGCTTGCTTGAAAGCTAGTCGAGTCCGACTCTAGGGTTGCGGTGCTCAGGGCTATTTTTGGGCAGGAACGCACAGGAACAGAGTTCCGGCTGGCTCCTGAGTTGGCCACGCCCAGCAAGAACTCATTAGCATAATAGGCCACACCCAATAGCAGAAACTTATTAGGGTTGGCTACATTAGGGGTGTGTGGCCTAACATGCAAAGGAGTTCCTGCTACAAAAAAAAGCCCTGAATTTTGACAGCAAACAAGGTAAACAGAATAAGAAGGGAAAGGTGGGTGTGGCTGGATGACCACACTTCTGGTAACATGGCGGTGTGGCCTAATGTGCTAATGAGCGATGCTGTCAGGGTGTGGCCTAGTATGCTAATGAGTTTTGCTGTTGAGTGTGGCCTATTATGCTAATGAGTTCCTGCTGGGCTTTTTCTACAAAAGGAGCCCTGGTGGTGCTCATCTCTGTTTCCAGGCTGAAGAGCCAGCGCTGTCTGAAGACTTCTCTGTTGTCATGTGGCCTGCATGACTAAACACCAAGGCGCACGGAATGCTGTTACTTTCCCACTGAAGCAGTACCTATTTATCTACTTGCAATTTCTGGCTTTCTAACTGCCAGGTTGGCAGGAGCTGGAACTAGAGATGGGAGCTCACTCCGTCATGTTGCACACTTGGGTCTCGAACTGTTGAACTACCAACCTTCCACAGCCTGCAGTTCAGCGTCTTAACCACTTGAGCCACCGCAGCTCCTGGTTCTGTCATTTACTGGTAAGCAAAATAAGCAAAAACAAAACGGGGTGATTTCGCACTAGAGCTGCCTCGCGGCGCAGCTGCCGTTTGCCCCGACACAAATATGTCAATTTCACACCCGAAGCTGCGGGGCTGCATTTTGACTCGTGGCTTTGCCTGATTTCCTTCGCAGTTTCGTGATCCTGGTTTTTGAGGATCACGAAACTGCGGAGGAAATCGGGTGAAGCCGCAGGTCAAATGCAGCCCCGCAGCCTCGGGTGTGAAATTGCCAAATAGTGTCGGGGCAAACGGCGGCTGCGCCGCGAGGCAGTTCTAGTGCGAAATCGCCCAGAGAGACAAAGATCCAGAAAGAACCACCAAACAATCATCAAAAAACCCCAAACACCTGTCCGGCAAACCAGGAGACCAAGTGGGGCTGGTGATCTACCTCTGACCCCTCCGCAATCTACCTGTTGGACATACCTGCTCTATGGCATTATATCCCACTGAAGTCCCTCCCCTTCCCAAAAACCACCCTCCTCAAGCTCCATCCACAAAATCTCCAGGTATTTCCCAACCCTACCTGAAGGGGAACTTCAAGGTGAACTGGGATGCTCTTGCTTGGATAGGACCCCTGAGGAATCTCTGTGGGCTATAGCCTATTGGGGTTAACTGGCGTG
Organism: Gekko japonicus; assembly: GCF_001447785.1. Taxonomy (NCBI): domain Eukaryota; kingdom Metazoa; phylum Chordata; class Lepidosauria; order Squamata; family Gekkonidae; genus Gekko; species Gekko japonicus. The sequence goes on from NW_015177146.1 coordinate 24,048, forward strand.
GTTAGTCCAGTTCCCACTAGTTAGACAACCGTGTAACCAGGGCCTATATACATTTAAAACCAAGTGTAACTAAACATATAAAACGTATAAAACATCATATAAAACAATTAATCATTGTAAGTTTTCCTGATGTAGCTTTATCACTGATTGTAAAAACATGGCTACGTTCATTGATATTTCCGGAACAGAGTCATTTAGAAGACGGTGCACTTTTAAAGCATCAGGAAAGTTCGTCATGTTAGCTAAGATAGAGTTTAAATAGCTAACACATAAATCCACGTAAAATTGACAATGAGGAATTTCAGACAGATGATATAATCCGGAAGAGGAACGGTTTCTGGTCTGTCATTTCAGACAGAACCATTTTAGAACCGGTTCCCTACCAGAACATATTTGTAATTTCAGACAAAAACACTTTTGTCCCATTTAGGAAACGGGGCTGAAGCGTTTTACTTGTCAACCGCTTCCAAGTAGTCTTCAGTTTCCTCTCCCGGTTCCGATGTGCTTTTTCCCGCCGTTCTTCACCCGCGCGGGCCATCTCCCGCTTTTTTTAAAAAAAATGTTTGCTTTATAGTGTTATAGTGCTATAACGGAACAGCAGTATATCAACCCCATTGGAATGCCTGGAGTGTTTTGTTATAGTGCTATAGCGCTATAAAGCGAACTTTTTTAAAAAGCCGTCGATCGCCCGCACGGGTGAAAAGTGGCGGGGGGAAAGCGGGAAAAAGCGGTGCAGTCTAAAATGGCAAACCGCTTCAGATCCAGCTCTTTACCGGAAGGGGAAAGCCATGTGTGAAATGGCAGCCCTATACCGGTTTACTCCATGATGGATCAAAAACTGCTTCAAAACGGGTTAAAAAGGATCATGTGAAATTCCTCATCGTAAACAAATATGCGAATCAGTTTCAATACATCCAGAATAGCAATGGCAAAGTCTATCCTCATATACTATATTGTTATATCTCCCACAAGATTGCTGATGGTATTACATTGAATCTTACTAGAGAAAAGGCTCTGCAGTACTTGTATGTTGTTGTTGTTCAGTCGCACAGTCGAGTCCGACTCTTCGCGACCCCATGGACAATCTCCCGCCAGGCTCTCCTGTCTTCCGCCGTCCTCCGAAGTTGGCTCAATTTCATGTTCGTTGCATCGCTGACACTGTCTAACCATCTCATCCTTTGCCGTCCCCGTCTTCTTTGACCTTCAATCTTTCCCAGCATCAGGGTCTTTTCCAGTGAGTGCTCCCTTCTCATTTGGTGGCCAAAGTATTTGAGCTTCAGTTTCATTATCTGGCCTTCCAGGGAACAGTCAGGGTTGATTTCTTTGAGGATTGACTGATTTGTTCTTCTTGCAGTCCAAGGGACTCTCAAGAGTCTCCTCCAGCACCATAGTTCAAAAGAATCTATTCTTCGGCGCTCGGCCTTCCTTATAGTCCAACTCTCACAGCCATACATGACTACTGGGAATACCATTGCTTTGACCATGCGGACTTTTGTTGGCAGGGTGATGTCTCTACTTTTTATCATGCTGTTTAGGTTCGCCATCGCTTTCCTCCCAAGGAGCAGGCGTCTTTTAATTTCATGGCTGCAGTCACAGTCTGCGGTGATCTGGGATCCCAGGAACGTGAAGTCTGTCACTACTTCCACGACTTCCCCTTCTATTTGCCAAGGAGTGATGGGGCCGGATGCCATGATCTTAGTTTTTTTGATGTTGAGCTTCAAGCCCACTTTTGCGCTCTCCTCTTTTACTCTGAGCAAGAGGCTCTTTAGATCCTTTTCACTTTCAGCCATTAGAGTGGTATCATCTGCATATCTGAGGTTGTTGATCTTTTCCCCAGCAATCTTAATTCCCGCTTGTGATTCATCCAGGCCAGCATTTCGCATGATGTACTCTGCATATATATTAAATAAGCAAGGCGACAATATACATCCTTGTCGTACTCCTTTTCCTATGCTGAACCAATCAGTTGTTCCATATCCGGTTCTAACTGTCGCTTCTTGGCCCTTATACAGGTTTCTCAAGAGACATGTGAGGTGGTCTGGTACTCCCATCTCTTTAAGGACCTGCCATAGTTTGTTGTGATCCACACAGTCAAAAGCTTTAGCATAGTCAATGAAGCAGAAGTAGATATTTTTCTGGTACTCTCTTGCTTTCTCCATAATCCAGCGAATGTTGGCAATTTGATCTCTAGTTCCTCTACCTCTTCGAAACCCAGCTTGTACTTCTGGTAGTTCTCTATCCACGTACTGTTGAAGCCTAGCTTGTAGGATCTTGAGCATGACCTTGCTAGCGTGTGATATGAGTGCAATTGTGCGATAGTTTGAACATTCCTTGGCATTGCCCTTCTTTGGGATTGGAATGTATACTGACCTTTTCCAATCCTGTGGCCACTGTTGCGTTTTCCAAATTTGCTGGCAAATGGAGTGCAGCACTTTAACAGCATCATCTTCTAAGACTTTGAATAGCTCAGCTGGAATACCATCACCTCCACTAGCTTTGTTGTTAGCAATGCTTTCTAAGGCCCATTTAACTTCACATTCCAGGATGTCTGGCTCGAGGTCAGTGATTATACCGTCGTGGTTGTCAAGGACATCGAGGTCTTTCTTGTATAGTTCTTCTGTGTATTCTTGCCATCTTTTCCTAATCTCTTCTGCTTCTGTTAGGTCCCTACCGTTTTTGTCCTTTATCATGGCCAGCTTTGCATGGAACGCTCCCTTGATTTCTCCAACTTTCTTGAAGAGATCTCTAGTCCTTCCCATTCTATTGTTTTCTTCTATTACTTTGCACTGTTCATTCAGGAAGGCCTCCTTATCTCTCCTTGCTGTTCTCTGGAAATCTGCGTTCAGTTGGGTAAATCTTTCCTTTTCGCCTTTGCCTTTCGCTTTCCTTCTTTCCTCTGCTATTTGTAAAGCCTCATCAGAAAGCCACTTTGCTTTCTTACATTTCTTTTTCTTTGGGATGGTGGTGATTGCTGCCTCCTGTACGATGTCACGAACCTCTGTCCATAGTTCTTCAGGCACTCTATCTATCAAATCCAGACCCTTGAATCTATTCTTCACCTCTACTGTATATTCATCAGGGATGCGATCTAGGTCAAACCTGAATGGCCTCGTGGTTTTCCCAATTTTCTTCAGTTTAAGTCTGAATTTTGCAATGAGTAGCTCATGATCTGAACCACAGTCAGCTCCAGGTCTTGTTTTTACTGACTGGATAGAGCTTCTCCATCTTTGACTGCAAATTATATAGTCAATCTGATTTCGGTGTTGCCCATCTGGTGATGTCCATGTGTAGAGTCGCCTCTTAGGTTGTTGGAAAAGGGTGTTCGCTATGACCAGTGTGTTCTCTTGACAAAACTCTGTTAACCTTTGCCCTGCTTCATTTTGCTTTCCAAGGCCAAACTTGTCTGTTATTCCAGTTACCTTTTGACTTCCTACTTTAGCATTCCAGTCCCCTATGATGATGAGGACATCATTTTTTGGTGTTAGTTCTAGGAGGTGTTGTAGGTCTTCATAGAACCGGTCCACTTCAGCCTCTTCTGCATCAGTGGTTGGGGCATAGACTTGGATTACTGTGATGTTGAATGGTTTGCCTTGGAATCGGACAGAAATCATTCTGTCATTTTTGAGATTGTATCCCAGTACTGCCTTTTGCACTCTCTTGTTGACTATAAAGGCCACACCATTTTTTCTACGAGATTCCTGGCCACAGTAGTAGATATAATGGTCTTCTGAGTTAAATTCGCCCATTCCTGTCCACTTTAGTTCACTGATTCCTAGGATATTGATGTTCAGTCTTGCCATCTCATTTTTGACCACGTCAAGCTTACCTTGATTCATAGATCTTACATTCCAGGTTCCTATGTAGTATTGTTCTTTGCAGCATTGGACTTTCCTTTCACCATCAGACACATCCACAACTGAGGGTCCTTTCGGCTTTGGCCCAGCCGCTTCACTCTTTCTGGGGTTACTTGTACTTGCCCTCTGCTCTTCCTCAGTAGCATATTGGACACCTTCCGACCTGAGGGGCTCATCTTCCGGCGTCATATCTTTTAGCCTTTTGATACTGTCCATGGGGTTTTCTTGGCAAAAATACTGGAGTGGGTTGCCATTTCCTTCTCCAGGTGGATCACGCTTGGTCTGAGTTCTCTGCTGTGGCCTGTCCGTCTTGGGTGGCCCTTCACGGCATAGCCCACAGCTTCATTGAACTGCGCAAGCCCCCTCGCCACGACAAGGCAGTGATCCATGAGGGGGAGTACTTGTATACCAGATAAATATGGGGCCATTCGACCTACCGTTAGAGGCATCTCAAAGTTCAGGGGGGAACAAGATTTGTTGGCTAAAGCCTTTGTGTTTCAGTGTCAAGGACTCTATGTTTAATCATCTGAAAAGTGCCTGTAAATGGGAGCATGAACAGTGAGTCTAGTGGGATACCCATGGCAGTTATTTTATTCTCAATGTGTGATTAGTTATCTAGTGGCTCAAGGGGTTAAGACGCTGAACTGCAGGCTGTGGAAGGTCTGTAGTTCAGCAGTTGGAGACCCAGGTGCCGCATGACGGAGTGAGCTCCCCTCTCTAGTTCCAGCTCCTGCCAACCTAGCCGTTCGAAAGCAAGAAATTGCAAGTAGATAAATAGGTACCACTTCGGTGGGAAGGGAACAGCGTTCCGTGCACCTTGGTGTTTAGTCATGCCGGCCACATGACCACGGAAACGTCTTCGGACAGCGCTGGCTCTTCGGCTTTGAAACGGAGATGAGCACCGCAACCCTAGAGTCAGATTCGACTGGCTTTCGAGCAAAGGAACCTTTACCTTTACCTTTACCTCTCTTGCCACTCAGTCTGGAGGCTGAGGCAGGGGACATTGCACCTGGAACTTCCAACAGTTGTGACTTGCAAAAACCTCTCTGAGTGGTTTGGTAAATCTGTATCTGAGACACACAGAGGGAACCAAGACAGGTGGCTGGCAAAACTGAACAGTGAGGGCGATAATGCCCCAGTAACATTAGATACACACCATACTGACCTGCCTTATCCTGATTGGGTATATCGCTTCTAGATCTCAGACGAGGGTCTTCTTGACTTGAGATTCTCCCCCCCCCCTTAGATGTCAAACTTTAGACAGGAGGCATCCAAAATCCAAGCATGCGCTTAATCACTGCGCAACAGCCCCTTCCCATAGGCACATACATAAATCACAAATTTAATAAACCAGTGACATGGAACAGAGTGTTATGTTAGTCACTAAAACTTCAGCCATCTCGGAAGGCCCCAGAGTCCTATTCTACCCAGAGGCGTCGTAGATATAAATATGACCGCATGAAAGCTACCTTAAAGCAAATCAGCCCCTTGATCTATCAAGGTCGGTCTTGTCTACTCTGAGTGGCTCTCCAGGGTCTCAGGCAGAGGGTCTGTCACATCACCATTACCTGAGCCTTTTAACTGAGGAACCCAAGCCCTCTGAGGAAAGGCTGAGGGACTTAGGAATGTTGAGGGGGGACAGGATCGCTCTCGCGAAGTCTGTGAAGGGCTCTCCCTTAGAGGAGGGCAGGGAGCTGTTCCTGTTGGCAGCAAAGGAGAGGACTCGCAGTAATGGATTTCAATTTAGGACGGGAAGGTCTTAGGGAAAACATTTTGACAGTCAGAGTTGTGCAACAGTGGAACCGGCTGCCCAGGGAGGTGGTGAGCTCCCCCCTCACTGGCAGTCCTGAAGCAGCGGCTGGACAAACCTTTGTCAGGGATGCTCTAGGCCAGTGATGGCGAACCTTTTAGAGACCGAGTTGTGGAGTCTTGTGTGCAAAAATTCTACTTTGTGAGCTCCTGGCATTAAAGTTGTGAGCAAGTGTGTGTGGCATTAAAGTTGTGGCCACTGTGTGACAGAGTGTTGGACTAGATGGGCCATCGGCCTGATCCCACATTGGCTTCTCTTATGTTCTTACTAGAAATAAGGCCCGTTGTGGAAATAAATACAACGAGATCTAGAAAGAGGCTCTGGGAGAGTGCTCTGGCTTTGGGCAAACAGTGTCAGTCTGCTTTTAAAATATGAATCTGGGACCTGCACACCACCAGAATACAGCAGATTCCATATGCAACTGACATTCCAACTGCCTTGCGGGGGGGGGGAGTTTGAGGTGTGGAATGGAGGGAAGTCCAATCAGCTTCCATATGCAAAAGACCAGGTTGTCGCAGCAGTTGTGGTGTGGGCGGGACCCGGGCTTTGCCTTCTGATTGGTGGCTATATATGCTGAGGAGCAGTGCCATCAGCCATACACTAAGGGAGGGCATTTTAGAATTAGAACTTTGGCACCCACTATTCAATTATATATAAGGAGAGATGTTCTTATGTTCTTAAGTGATTTGGCTGCTGCATAAATTAGTTGGCTCTGGAGCCCTCCTTCCTGAGCTAAGACAAAAATGTGTGAGCCGGAGGCTAAAAAACTGTGAGCTGGCTCACACTAACTCAGCTTAGAGGGAACACTGATGGGAGCCCTAGTAGGGGGCAAGCAATGCACACGAATGAAAGTTAAACCCAGAGCCGATTTTAGAAATTTTCCTTGCTAAACTGGAATGAAGAGGGAGTGCAGTACGATAACTAATCAGGGAGATCTTTTTATCCCTAAATGGAAAGAGGCAAAGCCCGACCAGATCAAGGGATCATGCAGAGATCCATCAGGCACTGTTGCCTGTGGGTATTTTGGGTTGACAATCTCCCTAAAGCTTTGTTATTTATTTTATTTTATTTTTGCTGCCACACAGTTTGGCAATGGCTGGCTTCAAGAGAGAAGGCGCATTTCCAAGAAAGGTTGATTTTTCAGTTTCTGCTATTAGGAGGTGAAATTGTCAGTACAAAGGGAAGACAGGGCTAAAAGAAGGCGCAAACAACAAAGAGAGGGGTTTTTTTTTAAAAAAAGAAGAGTGTGTGTGTTAATTCTGCCCGGTTTTTCTTTTTCCCTGAGAAGATTGCCCATTAAAATTCATAAAGCCCGTTAACAGAAAAACATAAAGTCACACCGTGACTCGTTCTTCTTTCACCCTGATGACAAAGCCGCGGAATTAGGTATTCATTACATCTCGATACATTTGCAAACTTTGTGCCTAAATCCCCATTATCAGCAGAGGCCCCATCTGGGTGACACCATAACGGAGTCTTCTTAACTCTTCTGCTGCCAGAGGGCCGCCGGGAGCGACTGCCGAGCTTCGGGTGGAGGGCTAGCCGAATACAATTCAGTACCTGGAGTGGAAAAATCGGTAGCATTGTTGAACATCGAGCAGGTCGGCCACGTACTTTGGTAGTCTCAGGGTTCAGTTCTTGGTAGGGTTGCCAGGTCCCTACCAAGGCAACCCGTGCACAATGCAGGAAATTTACAACTTCCTCCTCCACACTCCCCCAGAGCCCCCTGCGCTATGCCCAGAGGAAGGCAAAAGAACTCCAGGATCCCTGGGCCAATCTGGACTGGAGGAAAATTCCTTCCTGACCCCTCCTAGCAACTGGCAGGGAATGGGGTGGGACTTATCAGGAGCGGGAGGGAGGCCCAGGCAACATTGCCGGCGATGTGGCAATGTCACTGCCGGCATGCACCGGAAGTGACATCATCACATCCCAGTGACACTCTGGTATTTGGGCAAAAATTCCATGGTAAAAATAGCTTCTACCATGGAGTTTTTGCCCAAACACCAGAGCGTCGCTGCAACGTCACTGACATTATGATGTCATTTCTGGTGCACGCCGGATGTGACCACACTACATCACTGGCCACGTAGCCTGGGCCTCCCTCCCTTTCCGGGAAAGTCCCCCCTGCAGGCCAGGGCCTAGCAGCGGGAGATCCCCCACCTCCAGCGGGGAGGAGGACTGGCAATGTCCTTGGCATGTCCAGTTCCACGACCCAGCATGGCGTAGTGGTTAAAGTGTCAGACTGGGATCTGGGAGGCCTGGGTTTGAATCCCATACTGCCGTGGAAACTTGCTGGGTGACCTTGGGCCAGTCACACCCTCTCAGCCTAACCTACTTCGCAGGGTTGTTGCGAAGATAAAAGGGAGGACAGGAGGATGATGTGGAGCCGCTTTGGGTCCCCACAGGGGAGAAAGAGGGGATGTAAAAAAAGGAAATAAGTAGCTTATCTGTCAGACCTGGAAGAGGCCTCATTGGCCCAATCTGCATCTAGTATTCGCTCCACTGTTGTACCGAACTCACACTGGAAGAGAAAAAGATGCAGCTCATAACCACATTCAAATACCCCGGGCCAATGCCCTACTGACTGCAGAGTCACCCCCGAATGGCCATAAAACGTCCATAAATCCACGCAGACAGCCAACATAAAACCAGAGATCAAATGAAGTGAAAGCTGCATGCAGTCTGGACACTGCCATAAAATCCACCAATCAATCAAAGTGAAACTGGCATGCAACTGCAGAGGGGAATTTCTCTTCCAGCCGTGGGTTTGGTAAAACAGCGAAGCAAATGCTAGATGCAGATTCGGCCATTGTCCGGTTCGATTCGGCAAAAGGCAAAGCAAAGCTGTGTAAAAAACCCGCTGAATATAGGAAAAGCTAATATTATAATAAAGAAAAACAAATATTATACGATGCATGCATATCTGGAACCTTCGTTTTCTACTGACTTGAATCATCTGACCTACGCTTGACTCATCTGCAATTGCTTTGTTGCAACTTATATGCTATTTTTATTGACTTACTAATTGATTATACACCTGTAAAGGTAAAGGTAAAAGTTCCCTTGCTCGAAAGCCAGTCGAATCGGACTCTAGGGTTGCGGTGCTCATCTCCGTTTCAAAGCTGAAGAGTCAGCGCTGTCCGAAGACATTTCCGTGGTCATGTGGCCGGCATGACTAAACACCAAGGTGCACGGAACGCTGTTACCTTCCCAATGAAGTGGTCCCTATTTATCTACTTGCAATTTCTTGCTTTCGAACGGCTAGGTTGGCAGGAGCTGGAACTAGAGACGGGAGCTCACTCCGTCATGCGGCACACTCGGGTCTCGAACTGCTGAACTACTGACCTTCCACAGCCTGCAGTTCAGCGTCTTAACCACTTGAGCCACCGCAGCTCCTGACCTATCTGTGATTGCTTAATATTTGACTGCAACCGGTGTGCTATGTAACATTTGCATTTTTGTATGCATCCTGTCATGTTTGGTTTTCTTTATTTATGTTTTAGCTTTCGCTCTATTCAGCGTCCTTTTGACACAGCTTTCCTTTGCCTTTGATCTTTTGCTGTGTGATCGATGCAGCGGAAGGCGGCTTCGCTTTCTTCTTTAAGGATCCTTTCAAAATCATCCTTCTCTGTTTTCTTCCTGGACTGCAGCCTTCCAAATCGCCGGCCCTTTTTGCCAAAGCTGTATGGATGCCGTAGGAATCCTCCCTTGTCCCTGTTTTCCATTTCCAGATTTTTTGCATGCCGTGACGGGCACGTGCCGTTTGGCCACAGCTTTCGGTGCATTTGCATGTCCCCGCCCACATCTGTGGTTTTGATGGGCACATTGACGAAACACAGGGCTATTTTTGGGCAGGAACTCACAGGAACGGAGTTCCGGCTGGCTCCTGAGTTGGCCACGCCCAGCAGGAGCTCATTAGCATAACAGGCCACACCCAACAGCAGAAACGCATTAGGATTGGCTACATTAGGGGTGTGTGGCCTAACATGCAAAGGAATTCCTGCTACAAAAAAAGGTCCTGGGTTTTGACAACAAACAAGGTAAACAGAATAAGAAGCAAAAGGTGGGTGTGGCTGGATGACCACACTTCTGGTAACATGGGGGTGTGGCCTAATATGCTAATGAGCTGTGTTATCAGGGGTGTGGCCTATTATACTAATGAGTTTCTGCTGTTGGGTATGGCCTATTATGCTAATGAGTTCCTGCTGGGCTTTTTCTACAAAAAAAGCTCTGAGGACAGTATAGAAGAGCCATCTTGATACCCCAGCTGTTGTATCGTATAGCCAGAAGGGACCTCAAGGATCATCTAGTCCAGGGGTGTCGAACTCATTGGTTATGAGGGCCGGATCTGATATAAATGAGACCTTGTTGGGCCAGGCCACGTGTGTCATAAAATACCATGCCAGGTAGCGGAGATATCAACTTTATAAAGGACACAAACACAAAGGGGTCTTTTTTACTTAAAATAAAAACATGCTTAAAACATTAGCACTCTTGCAATATTTTGTTTATTTAACAGTGCCTGATAACCGACACCTCTTGCTCTGAATTAGTGCATCAAAATGTCTGTGCTGATGCAATCCTGAGTATGCTGTTCAGGTGTGTATCTGCAAGCTGCAAACCTAGGATGATGCAGCAGCAGCAGAACTGGAAGAAGGAGCAGAAGACAGCCAGTTCCACTGCAAGCCTGATAGAAGCCCTCCGGGGGCCTCATCCGGCCCCCGGGCTGCATGTTTGACACCCCTGATCTAGTCCAACCTCCTGCACAATTCAGGAAAGTCACAACTACCTCCTCCTCCCTCTCCCAGTGACTTCTGCTTCATGCCCAGAGGAAGGCCCAGAAAAAGGCAAAAAAAAAACCAAACCCAGGATCCCTGGGCCAAACTGACCTGGAGGAATATTCCTTCCTGACCCCAGAGTGGTGATTGGCATTACCCTGGGCATATAAGAAAGGAACACAAGAGCCAAGCACTAGCTGATCCCTTCCTGCCCTCCCTCTCACAATCTGCCAGTTTGGTGTAGTGGTTAAGCATACGGACTCTAATCTGGGAGAACCGGGTTTGATTCCCCACTCCTCCACTTGCACCTGCTGGATGACCTTGGGCAAGCCATAGTTCTGCCAGAGGTATTCTTGAAAAAGAGCAGTTTCTGTCAGAGCTCTCTCAGCCCCGCCTACCTCACAGGGTGTCTGTTGTGGGAAGGGGGAGGGAAAGGAGTTTGTAAGCCGCTCAGAGACTCTCTTGGGAAGTGAAGGGCAGGGTATAAATCCAATTTCTTCTTCTTCTCTTCTTCTTCTTCTAAAGTCACTGACCATTGCTGTCAGATGGCGGTGCCGCCTCAGCTATCGAGATTCTTTTGTGTGGTGTTTTACCAATGCGCAGCAGGGTCGTGTCTGGATCAGCAGGGAAAGGAATCCCAATGAATTCTATGAGCAAGCATCTCAGGGTGGCCTTTCGCAGTGCCTTCTTTCCTTCCTTGTAATAGATTTATGTCCTGCCAAAGGATCACTTGAGTTGTGCGCATTAAAGGACATGCACAATGTGGAGTGAGACATCTGCTGTCTTCACACCAGGAAGAAGAGCTGGCATATGGCTCAAGTGGGCATGAATCACCAGATCCTTAACCGCTTTGTGTCACCAGAACAGCTTGTCAGAGGGGTGAATTGCGAGCCTGTAAGTCAACACGTTGGCACCTCTGAGCAGAAGCCCCTGAGTCAGAGATCAGGTGACCAGCAGGAACCAGTCATCTCCCACTCCCTGCGAATTTAACTCTAGGGTCTGTTGCTGTTCCTCTTCAGCTGGAGCAAAAGGTCAGCAATGGAACCTCTTGGCTTGCTCCTCAGTGGCTGGGGACCATTGTAGGTGAAGACAGATGTAATGTAAGTTTGGCAAGGGTGCGGGTGAAGCCTGACACAATATTTAATGTGTTAGTGAAATCATTGGATTGGGACCAGTGAATACAGATGTAATGTAAGTTTGGCAAGGGTGCGGGTGAAGCCTGACACAATATTTAATGTGTTAGTGAAATCATTGGATTAGGACCAGTGAAGACAGATGTAACGTAAATTTGGCAAGGGTGAGGGTGAAGCCCAATATAACGTTTAATGTGTTAGTGAAATCATTGGATTGGGACCACTGAAGAAAAATGTAATGTAAGTTTGGCAGGGGGGAGGGTGATTCGTTAAATGTGTTACTGACAAAACGTTAAATGTGTTTAGAGGTCATTTCGGGGGGAACGCGGGGGAACGCAGTTCCCCTGGGTGAGGTATGGGGGGCGGGGCACATGATGAAGCCCCGCCCCCTGCTTCCGGCCGCCCCGCTTCCAGCCCTTATTCAGCCAGGAGGAGGCAGGAGAAGAGGGAGGGTAAGTTGCTTCCTCCCTGCCTCTCTCCACCCCTGCCTGCCTGGGGCCAGGGAGGGCCTTCGCGGGGCTTCCTTGCACTCCCACCGGCCTTGCAGGTCCGCCCCCGGGCCCCCCATGGGGCTCGGCAGTGGAGCTGCAAGGCCGGCACCGGCGGCCGGGACCGTTGGGGTTGGGGTGTGTGGCCTTATGACACATTTCCGGTGATGTCAGGAGGTGTGGCCTTATGACACACGTCCGGTGATGTCAGGGGGTGTGGCATATGCTAATGAGTTATGCTAATGAGTTCCCCTAGCTCTTTTTCTACGAAATGACCCCTGAATGTGTTACTGAAATCATTGGATTGGGACCAGTGAAGATGGATACAACAGTCTTCTCAGTGAGGGTGAAGAGAGATGTAACACTCACTGTATGTGAGAGATGTTGGATACCAAAGAGTCAAGACAGAGGTGATGTTTAATGCACCTTTCCTGGTGCCCGCCAAGGGTTTTTAGAAAGTGGGAACAGGCAGGTGGGGCTTTTGCCCAGCAGGGCCACTGGACAGCTGATTGGCTGCGCAGGTTTTTAAAGTTGTTTCAGCAGCAGCTGCTGCTACTGCATAAGGATCTCTGCTGCATCTGCAAGAATATGTTTTTACAAATGTGTTCATTTTAAAAGGCATCCTTCTGCTTGAAATGTTGAAGAGTCACTTAAATTATGCAGAATCTCACTCCATGGTATTTTGTATGTGGCTCCGCCTCCTGTGGCAGCCATTTTAATGGTTGGCTCCGCCTCCAGTGGCAGCCATCTTATGGTTGTCTCCGCCCCCTGTGGCAGCCATTTTATAGTTGTCTCCACCTCCTGTGGCGGCCATTTTTTCTGGCTGTGCCCACCACCCTGTGTCAGAATTCCAAAGGTGTCAGCAGGATCAAAAAGGTTGGGGAGTCCTGGAAATACTCCTTTAGTAAGGGGGAAAACAGATATAATGGTTGGATCAGTAGAAGCAAGGATAGGTTTAAAGTGTTAGGGGTGAAAATGGTTGAATTAGTAAGGGTGAAGACAGGCCTATAGTGTAGTTGACAGAGTTTACTGCCCTGAAAACGTGCCTCGGAATGCAGAATGTATACATTCAAACTGCTTCCACCACACTTAAATGTTTACTTCTGTCTTCACCCTTCTTTGGAGAACCATAGGCCGTGATCACATGAGCAGTTTGGCAGCCTCCCCTCCGGATCAAATGGGCACAGTCAGACAGCCACATCTGTCAGGCGTTCCCCAGCCATACTTACCCCATCACAGGGTGACTTGGAGCCGGGTTAAAAAGGCACCACATCACAAATGGTGTTTTCCGTTCCCTGTGCAGTCATTGCACACGGCTGGATTTCTGAACACGGGGGAGCGCACGCAGAACGGATTTGGCAGCCTGAACCTGCAGATCAGTTCTGCTGCTGGGGAGGCTTTTTTTTTTTTTAATTGCCTATATGTGCATGTGCACGTGCACACGTATGTGCACCTATGCGCTCACATGGATTTAAAAAATTTTGGGCAGTGCACTCCGTGGCTGAGGCACTGCAATAATGTGGATGCTTTACCATGGGATGTCTCCATGGATAACCCACAGCAGGGTGTGCTGTGTGGCTGATACGTCCCGCAACACTTTCAACTGATTGAATTAGAGGCAGCGCTATATCGCGCCAAGCTGCCAGTGTGGCCATGGCCATAGAATCATAGAGTTGGAAGGGACCTCATGGGTCATCTAGTCTGACCTCCTGCACAATGCAGGAAACTCACAAATACCACTCCCCCCCCACACACACACACACAGTGACTGATCTTCCAGGCCCAGAAGATGACAAAAACCCTCCAGGATCTCTAGGTCAGTTTGCTTCCCGACCCCAAAGTGGCAATCGGCATTTCCCTGGGCGTGTAAGAAAGGGCCACGAGAACTAAGCACTGATCCAGCCCTCCCTGCCCTCCCTCTTGTGATCTGCCTAAGTTTACAGGATCAGCATGGCTGTCAAATGGCCATCGAGCCTCTGTTTGAACACTTCCAAAGAAGAAGAGCCCACCACCTCCCAAGGAAGCCTGTTAGACTGAGGAACTTCTCTAACCATCAGGAAGCTCTTCCTAATGTTTAATGGTAAAGGTAAAAGTTTCCCTTGCTCGAAAGCCAGTCGAATCCGGCTCTAGGGTTGCGGTGCTCATCTCAGTTTCCAAGCCGAAGAGCCAGCGCTGTCCGAAGACGTTTCCGTGGTCATGTGGTCGGCATGACTAAACACCAAGGCGCACGGAACGCTGTTCCCTTCCCACCAAAGTGGTACCTATTTATCGACTTGCAATTTCTTGCTTTCGAACGGCTAGGTTGGCAGGAGCTGGAACTAGAGACGGGAGCTCACTCCGGCATGCGGCACCCGGGTCTCGAACTGCTGAACTACCGACCTCCCACAGCCTGCAGTTCAACGTCTTAACCACTTGAGCCACCGCAGCTCCTTCTAATGTTTAGTCGTAGTGAAATATAGTGGGTCCATACGCGTAGAGTGATCAGCTCATATTTTATTACGGATTTCAGCAAGTAGAAAATAAGGCTAAAAATCCCTGTCCAAAGCCAGGTATTTATGCATGCAAAAGGTTACACGCCAAACCCACACCCACTCCCACGATTGGCTATTTACACTACATTGTTATTCCATAGGTTTACTCTAGGATCCCTGTCTCCTTACTGGTCTATTCTAGGATCCCTGTCTCCCTGCTGGTCCATTCTAGGATCCTATTCAGCTATTGTTATGGATCCTGAAGCTCTGTCCGAATTGAGCTTCAGCCAAAGTATGGTCTGGGCTCAATACATTACACGTAGGTTCTTATAAGAACATAAGAACATAAGAGACGCCAATGTTAGATCAGGCCAAAGGCCCATCCAGTCCAACACTCTGTGTCACACAGTGGCCAGAAATACCAGGTGCCATCAGGAGGTCCAGCAGTGGGGCCAGGACATTAGAAGCCCTCCCACTGTTGACCCCCCCCCAGCACGAAGAAGACAGAGCATCACTTGCCCCAGAGTCCCTATCTATACCTTGTGGCTAACAGCCACTGATGGACCTCCGCTCCATATGCTTATCTAATTCCCTTTTGAAGCCGTCCATGCTTGTAGCCGCCACCACTTCCTGTGGCAGTGAATTCCAAATGTAAGGATCTTTGCTTTTCTTTCCAAAGAGGCATGCCAAGAGTCTGCAGGAATGGATTTGGGTGTGAGGGCAAGAAAGATGGACCTCTCCCTAGTTTGTGGGACATGTTTTCAACACAGGCAAAAACTGACACGCCAAGCACCATTTTGAATACAGCTTTGGAACAGGATGATGGCCCAGAAAATTGTGCCCCGAGTCGTTGTCCCCCCCTCCACCTGCCATGCTGGCTCTGAACCCAATGGTCTCTGGCCGCACAAATGTTGCACCTGAGTGGTGCGTCTATTTTTGTGCAAACAAACAAAGAAGCATTTTGCTCCATACCCAACAGCAGCCAAGCGTGCGCTTAAACGGTATGGCACCAAGAACTGTCTCTCGCCCGCTCTGCTGTGACGTGAACAGATGGGTGCCTCCGGAGAAGCGTCTCCCCTGATCTCACCCGGTAATGAGTCTCTCCGCATGAATGGGGCCACATGCTACTCCAAATGGAAGGGGAGGGACCCCGCCACATTTGAGAGCTTGGAGGGATGGAGACAAGAAGCTAAATCAAAAACGTCGCTTGAGCTTGGCCGATGGGTTTGGGTTTCCCTCTTGGGATCCAATCCATCTTGGCGTTCTGCAGGATGCTGCTGGCCTTCTTAGTGACTGGGTGCATTAGCTGCCACCAGGCTGGGTGCGTTAGCTGCCACCAGGCGCAAGGGCCAGCTTCCATCGGATTTCCCAGCTGGGCTGCCTTTAAAGGCAGGTTCTTGGGTGGCATTTTTTACGAACCTTTGGAGAAAACTGGTTTGCAAAGACAGGGCCAGATGTTTAGTATGGGAATCTCTGGACTGTGCCCAAATAGTCCCTGTGCCGGTTCTGTTGGATTAATTGGTACAGCTAGTCCAGTTCCCACTGATAAATTTAGCAGAGTGCTTTAAGCCACACACGTAGGAGCATCCTTTGTTCAGTTTGGTGTAGTGGTTCAGAGTGCAGACTCTGATCTGGGAGAACAGGGTTTAATTCCCCACTCCTCTACATGCAGCTGCTGGAGTGACCTTGGGTCATTCACAAGTTCTTTCAGAGCTGTTCTCGCAAGAGCAGTCCTCGGAAGGCTCTCTCAGCCCCACCTACCTCACAGGCAGTGTTCCCTCTAAACTGAGTTAATGTGAGCTAGCTCACAGATTTTTAGCCTCCGGCTCACACATTGTTGGTCTTCGCTCAGGAAGGATGGCTCCAGAGCCAACTAGTTCACGCAGCAGCCAAATCACTTGCTCACAACTTTAATGCCAGTAGCTCACAAAGTAGAATTCTTTCTCACAAGACTCCACAGCTTAGAGGGAGCATTGCTCACAGGGTGTCTGTTGTGGCGAAGGGAAAGGAGATTGTAAGCCACTCTGAGACTTGGAATGAAGGGCGGGGTATCAATCCAATCCTCCTCCTCCTCCTCCTCCTCCTCTTTCTTCTTCTTCTTTTTCTTTTTCTTCCAAGCCAATATACAAAGCTACACAGAGCCACTCTTCAGTTTGAAGACTAATAATAGTTTGAAGGCTAATAATAAGAGCTAGTTTGGTGTAGTGGTTAAGTGCGCGGACTCTAATCTGGGAGAACCGGATTTGATTCCCCACTCCTCCACTTGCCCCTGCTGGATGGTAGTTCTGGCAGAGCTGTTCTTGAAAAAGAGCAGTTTCTGTCAGAGCTCTCTCAGCCCCACCTACCTCCCAGGGTGTCTGTTGTGGGGAGGAGGAGGGAAAGGAGTTTGTAAGCGGCTCTGAGACTCCCTTTGGTAGTGAAGGGCGGGGTATAAATCCAATCTCTTCTTCTCTTCTTCTTCTTTATTTAGGAACTACATTCTAGATAGGAAAGCTTAGAAACAGGGCTAGTATACTAGTCTGACTTACTATTGATGGATGCAGATGGTGTGTCCTCCCTCCAGATGACAGAGAGGGATCTCTCTCATCTGGAGATCAGTTGTAATTCTGGGAGATCTCCAGGAAAACCCCCCCACACACACTGATCTCCAGACCAATGTTCCCTCTTAGCTGTAGAATCTTGTGAACAAAAATTCTACTTTGTGAGCTACTGGCGTTAAAGTTGTGAGCAACTGACCTGGCTGCTGCATCCATTAGTTTGCTCCTGAGCCACCCTTCCTGAGCGAAGACAAAAAAATGTGTGAGCCGAGGCTAAGACATTATGAGCTAGTTCACACTAACTCAGCTTAGAGGGAACAGTGCTTCAGACCCCGCCTGGAGGCTAGCAACCCTAATCAGAACATTATTATTAGAATATTGGGGCCTGTGGGACCTTTTATCGTTCCGCAGGGCCTGCAAAACAGAGCTGTTCCGCCAGGCCTTAACGTTGAGGCTGGGGGCGTCCACCTCGGTGGACCTCCCTGCTTTAGTTCCCAACCTGCTGAAAGGACCCATCTGATTCCACCTTGGGGCTCCAACAGATTTATATGGCTCCGGGCTCTTTTTGTAGCAGGAGCTCCTTTGCATATTAGGCAACACACCCCTAATGTTGCCAATCCTCCGAGAGCTTACAGTAGCCCCTGTAAGAAGAGTTCTGTAAGTTCTTGGAGGATTGGCTACATGAGGGGTGTGTCGCCTCATATGCAAAGGAGTCCCTGCTACAAAAAGAGCCCATTGTATTGTTTATTGTTTTTATTATTCTAATGTAATGTGATTTTATTGTAACGAGTCTTGGACTCGGTTTTTCGTGATCTGCCCGGAGCCCGTTTGGGGAGGGTGGAATAAAGATCCCCAAAATAAATTTTAAAAAAATAAACATCCTTGTGGTTAAGACGCTGAACTGCAGGCTGTGGAAGGTCGGTAGTTCAGCAGTTCGAGACCCGAGTTGCCACATGACGGAGTGAGCTCCCATCTCTAGTTCCAGCTCCTGCCAACCTAGCAGTTCGAGAGCAAGAAATTGGAAGTAGATAAATAGGTACCACTTCGGTGGGAAGGTAACAGCGTTCTGTGCGCCTTGGTGTTTAGTCATGCCGGCCACATGACCACGGAAACGGCATCGGACAGCGCTGGCTCTTCGGTGTGGAAACTGAGATGAGCACCGCAACCCTAGAGCCGGATTCGACTGGCTTTCGAGCAAAGGAACCTTTATCTTTACCTTAATGGATTAAACTAACCCCCCCCCCCTGCAGTTATTGTCTGAACAAATGCTGTGTTTTAATACGCACCATTCCTTGAAATAAGGAACGGGGTGGCAAGCCCCCGGGTTTTATCTGCATTTGACTTCCCGTCTTTAAAACAAAAAAACGTTCACAGGGAAGTTCTTAGGGCTGGCTCACTGTGCCCTGTGTATAATTCCCTTTCCTTCTTCACCCACTTTAAGTGATTAAGCGAATATTTAAAAATACCCTTAACTTCTCCCCCGCCTCTGCCTCCGCGCGCCTCTGAGAAGCTGGGCCTGCACTTGGCTCCCCATAATTAGCAACTTTTCTGCAGGCAAATGGCAGTCTGGAGCACAAGTGGAAGAGCCTTAATTAAAACAATTAATCGGGGTGCGGGGTGTCGGGAGAATACTTTTTTCTGAAAGCAGGAAAAGCTTTGGAAAAGGCTTACTCATTACGGGCAGCTTGGAAAGGTTAAGAAGTCCCAAGCTCCAAGAAGAGGCATGTTGGTTTCAGAGCAGGGGGTGGATCGGTTGCGCATTTTGCGCATGAGTGTTGGAAATCCAGCCTGCAGTAGGTCTTGTACTGGGGGAAGGCCTAGCAGAGGGTTTGGCTGCGGGCCGGGAGAGGACAGCAGGAAGACATTGTCCAAGGCAGTGTTTCCCAGCCTGTGGGTCAGGACCCCAAACTGGGTTGCAAACAGTGTTCCCTCTAAGCTGAGGTAGTGTGAGATAGCTTACAGGTTTTTAGCCTCCATCCCACACATTTTTGTCTTAGCTCAGGAAGAATGGCTCCAGAGCGAACTACACCAGTTAGGTGTAGTGGTTAAGTGCACGGACGCTAATCAGGGAGAATCGGGTTTGATTCCCCACTGTTCTCTCAAGAGCAGGGGTCATTTCCTGCCGGAGCGTGGCAAAGCATCGTTCCGGTAGTAAGGAGCCCAGAGCGCCCCCCCCTTGCTGGAGAAGGGGAGGAGAGGTGGGCAGACATGCCCCCCTTTCCCCTGTGTCTCTTTGCTTTTGCAGAGAAAACAACCCCTACCAGGTAACTTTGTGTGTACCTGTGTGTGTAAAGTGCCATCAAGTAACTGGCAACTCATGGCAACCATATGAATCAATGTCCTCCAAGACATCCTATCATTATCAGCCTCGCTCAGGTCTTGCAGACTGAGGGCTGTGGCTTCCTTATTTTTGAGTCCATGTCTTGCTGGGTTTTCCTCTTTTCCTGCTGCCTTCCTCTTTTCTTAGCATTATTGTCTTTTCCAGTGACTCTTGTCTCGCGCACCGCATCTACGCCACCCAGAAGTGACCCGGGCACGCCAGGCACGCCGGGCACGCTGGGGGTGGGGCCACGACCATCCGAGGGAAAACCATAGAGTTTTCCCCCAGATGACCGTGCCCCTGCCCCCAGCGTGCCCGGCGTGGTCGTGTCCCTTCCGGGTGATGTGCACATCAAGGTGGAGTTCCCCCCGGGGCCTGATCCGCCGGCAGTGGGGAACGAGCCTCTAGTGCGGGGGTTTCCCCGCCCGCCGGGGGGACTTGGCAAGCCTAGAGCGCTGGTTGTGAAGCCTCTGAAAGTGGATGATGGGCCAGCCCTCTTCTGTATTTTGGAAACCGAGATCTGACCTAGGGAACGGCGGCTGCAGTCAGGCTTGGGGAAGTCTGGCAGCGCTTCTAATTACACTGGTTTATGTTTCAGCGGACCGTTCTGATCAGACCACTGTCAGACTCGGGTATTTGACCAACTGTACCTGTCGTATTGCAACCCAGTGCAGTCACACCTGTTATGTTTCAACCCAGTATAATCATGCCCTGTGTATCCCGATCACTCCCTGCTCCCAACCCTTTGTTATTCCTTATCGCTTGCCCTCTCCTGCCATTGCATTCCTGGGGGGGGGGGGAGTGAATGCCTGAAGAGTTTTGGTAACTCTTCCATGGCACCTCAAAGACATCTTTTCACACGGGAAGTGCCCTTGAGCAGTCTGTGTTTGGCTAGTAATAGACCCAGGGGTCATTTCTGCAGGAGCGCACAGGAGCGGAGCTCCGGCAGTAAAGAGCCCAGGGGGCGGGCACATGCAACAAGCCCCGCCCCCTGCTCCCAGTAGCCCTCAGTTTGGTGTCGTGGTTAAGTGCACGGACTCTAATCTGAGAGAACTGGGTTTGATTCCCCACTCCTCCACTTGAACCTGCTGGATGACCTTGGACAAGCCATAGTTCTGATAAGAGCTGTCCTTGCAAAAGAGCAGTTTCTGTCAGAGCTTTCTCAGCCCCACCTACCTCCCAGAGTGTCTGTTGTGGGGAGGGGGATGGAAATGAGTTTGTAAGCTGCTCTGAGACTCCTTTGGGTAGTGAAGGGCGAGGTATAAATCCAATCTCCTCCTCCTCCTCCTCCTCCTCCTCCTCCTCCTCTTCTTCTTCTCAGTCAGAGCAAGAAGCAGCCAGTAAGTTGCAGAGCCCCCCCCCAGTCCAAAACAGTCCAGTGGCACCTTTAAGACCAAGTTTTATTCAGGTACAAGCTCTCCCTCCTCTGCGAGGACAGATCTGCACGTTCCCCCCCCCAATAACTAGCAATCCAAAACAGTCCAGTGGAGCCTGAGTGGTGAGTGTTGCCTTCTGACACACTTCCGGTGATATCAGGGGGTGTGGAATATGCAAATGAGTTATGCTAATGAGCTCCTGCACCTCTTTTTCTACGAAATGACCCCTGAATAGACCATATATCTTTCATGGTCTTTCTGGTATTGCTGACGTGTACGAATGGAATTTTGGGGTTGTAATTATACGCTGGTTTCCCGCCTTTGCGCCTCCGTCCTGACAAAGAGTCTGAACCCATGAGCATCTCAAATCTCTAAATAAACCTTTCACTAAAGAAAGCATGTGTAAAGAGTGGATTGACTGGGAACCTGACAACAACACACTCTAAACTGGCTTCACCATGCACTCGCTCCATGGTCAGTCATCCTGATTAGTTCTGCATGTCAGCCACGGAGCACGCTGTCCAATTTTGTGCATGCACATATGCGCATGTGCACTTACACGCACATTTCCAACGATTTTTTAAATGGGCAGAGAAGGTCTTGGAGGCTCACACTTCCCAACTGGCTTCAGTTCACAACAGGGAAGTTCAGACATCTGGAAATGCGGAGTGAAAGCACTGACGTCCGTATAGACTGGACTTTCCCTGGTGTCCATTAACTCAGATTTGAGTATGGGACAAAACCGGGTGCCAACTGTTGTAGAAAAAATATTATATTCCTGGTTCGAAGAAGAAGAAGAAGAGGAGGAGGAGGAGGAGGAGGAGGAGGAGGAGGAGACACCCTGTGAGGGAGGTGGGGCTGAGAGAGCTCTGACAGAAACGGCTCTTTTCAGAACAGCTCTGAGAGAACTGTGACTGACCCAAGGTCATGCCAGTAGCTGCATGTGGAGGAGTGGGGAATCAAACCCAGTTCTCCCAGATTAGAGTCCACACACTTAACCACTACACCAAACTGGGTTACAGTCTTCTCTGAGCTCCTGGAGAGTTCACCTACCAAACAAAGGCCAGCTCATGCCGCTGGCCAAGCCCCGTACGGGCCACCAATTGTGGGAGTATTATGAAGCCCAGGACTATTCCTGGGACCCCCAGTTCTTCTGAGTTCCTTTATTGGTTGAGTTGAGATTGGCAAGGGGCTGAATCGAGTATATAGAGAGACAATGGTTCTAAAACAAATGTATTTTATTCTGGTATAAGAAAGCAGTTCATCAATTATAAATCTTTAAGACAGAATACATGACATTTCAATATTCAGCATACAACAATTTCATAATACCCCAATGCTTGAATTAGTGTACTTGTATGAACCTGAGAGGTTCAGAAAGACAGAACGTTCCGGATTGGCCACCAAGGTCTCCCAAGGAGCTGATGATGGCCAGCCCAGAGGAGACAAATCTTTAACAATTTATACCCTCTGGGCCCATAGGTTCAGTCAAAATGGCTGATATCAGGCTAACGTGATTTTAACAAATAGAGTATTGCAGTCTAGTCAATGTGAAAGTCTTGTAAGCTAGGGTTGACCATTTTCTTTGTGTCCTTGGCCTTCCTATGTATAAAAGAATAGTTTATATTTTCCTAGGGTTATCAATTCCTTCCCCGGCATCTATGGGTCTCCACAATGCTTCCTTGAGGGGTGAAGGTCTGTAGTACATGACCTACAGATAAGGCTTGCTAAAACAGGGGTCACAGCTGTGCGCTGTACTTCCCATGTGGTCACAAGAACATAAGAGATGCCAATGTTGGATCAGGCCAAAGGCCCATCCAGTCCAACACTCTGTGTCACACAGTGGCCAGAAATACCAGTGCCATCAGGAGGTCCACCAGTGGGGCCAGGACATTAGAAGCCCTCCTACTGTTGACCCCCCCCCAAGCACCAAGAAGACAGAGCATCACTTGCCCCAGAGTCCCTATCTATACCTTGTGGCTAAGAGCCACTGATGGACCTCTGCTCCATATGCTTATCTAATTCCCTTTTGAAGCCGTCCATGCTTGTAGCCGCCACCATTTTCAGGGTCAAAATAGAGTCAAAACAATCCGTTTATCTGCAGAAGGCACCTAGATTCTTGGGATGATTCTTGATACATTATCTATGGCCGAGTTCAGACTGCCAGTTTGGCCCGGCAGCCAAATGTTTCAGGAGGGTTTCAGTAGTGGATGAAAGGGGCGGGTTCACACAGGCACATCTTTCAGGCGTCCCCCAGCCGTACTCAAGCCGTCTTGTGCCGCTTCCCTCCTGAGTTTAAAAAGTACCAGGTGAAAGTGGTAGCAAACCGTGTTTAGAGAGGGTTGATTCCGGTTCCCTGAGTGTGAACGCAAGCGCTGCTAAGGCGGGAACAACCCGCAGTCGTTGATAAGAGGCGCTGGCTGTTTCCGCGGCAGGCGCCCATACGCATAAGCGCAGAAACAGCCGCTAACAGCCCCCCAGGGGCGGGCCAACAGTGCGAACGCTCCCTTGCGCTTCCTCCCGCTTAATTTGCTGCAGTGTGAATGGGAATACCACGACCAAGCCGTTCCAGGTCTGTTCCGGGTCTTCTTTGCCATGACTCCCTAGCGCTTCAAATTGCCAGTCTGAACTTGGCCTATGGCTCTCTATTTGTCACATAACATCATTTCCTATCCATGGTATGAGTTCAGGGTGAAATTTTACTAGAAATATTCTTTAGCATTAATTCAGGCCAATGGTAGCAAGACAGAAACCCATGTCCATATTAATAAATTCCACTACACCAACGACTGGGGAACGGGAGGCAGATGTTTCTGTCTGATCGAGCACTTTAAATCCACAAGGGAACAGCAACGACATCGGATCAGACTGCTTGTCTAACCGCAGTGTCTTGGAAACAGTATCTTCCATGTCATACTTGGTATTTTTTCTTCCCTGCATATATATGTTGATCAAATAAAATGTGCCCCGATGGTTACTAGAGTGAGTTTCTTGGACTCCTGGGGAGCAGGTATCAGGAAGAAATGGAGAAGAAGAAGAAAAAGAAGAAGAAGAAGAATTGGTTTTATACCCCACCCTTCACTACTCAAAGGAGTCTCGGAGCAGCTTACAATCTCCTGCCTTTCCTCTCCCCACAACAGACACCCTGGGAGGGAGGTGGGGCTGAAAGAGCTGTGACTGACCCAAGGTCACCCAGCTGGCTGCATGTGAAGGAGTGGGGAATCAAACCCGGTTCTCCAGATTTGAATCTGATGCTCTTAACCACTACACCAAACTGACTCTCCAGTTTAGTCAAAGGCTGATGGGCTGATGGTGTGATTTGGTATAAGGCAGCATCCTTTGTATGAGAGAGAGGCTGATGGAACAACCCCATTCCTCTGTTCTGCAAATGGTTGATTTTCCTTCTCCTTCTCCTTCTTCTTGTTCTTCTTCCTTCTTCTTCTTCTTCTTCTTCTTCTTCTTCTTCTTCTTCTTCTTCTTCTTCTTCTTCTTCTTCTTCTTCTTCTTCATATTTAGCAACTGCTAAGCTGGCTTTCCGATCTTCATCTACCAGGAAAAACTGGACAATTTTTTGAGATGATTAATCCGCATAACCTATTAAAAGAGAGGACAAATAGCTTTCTCTCCGATCAGACCAAATTTCACCATCTCATAAAATATACGCTAAGGACTCAAGTGGACCAGATCCACATTTACAAGCTTTGTCCAGATATGCTGTGACTGCAAATCGGCCTTCCACTACAGCCAAAGGGAAAGAATTTAACTGAGCAGGCATGAGAGCCAGTTTGGTGTCGTGGTTAAGTGTGTGGACTCTAATCTGGGTGAACCAGGTTTGATTCCCCACTCTTCCACATGCAGCTGCTGGCATGACCTTGGGTCAGTCACATTTCTCTCAGAGCTGTTCTCTCAGGAGCAGTTCTCGAAAGAGCTCTCTCAGCCCCACCTACCTCACAAGGTGTCTGTTGTGGGGAGGGGAAGGGAAAGGGATTGTAAATCGTTTTGAGACTCGGAGTGAAGGGCAGGGTATAAATCCAATCTCATCCGCCTCCTCCTCCTCTTCTTCTATCATGAAGAATCGTTAGATGCACTTGTTAGAACTGCACTGGGGATCTGATCACAATTCAGAATAACGCCATGTCAACCAATATGGGCTGTGGTCACACGGAGCATTAGGCACGCTAGAGAGATGGAAGATAGGCGGATTTTCCGGGTGCGATCTCACCGCCACATCTGGGAAGCGTAGAGCTTCCGTGGCTCACCTGAGGCTTCACTCTGAAGATGCGCTGTAAAAAACTAGTACCTCCGAGGTACTAGTTTCCGGAAACTGCGGGGCAAGGGCGGGCGTCTGATCGCGTTTCCGGTGGTAGTTCTGGCGCCCGCCCATGTCCCTTCGCAATTTTTTCCCCCCCAAGTCTCCACGGATGCACACAAGCACCCAACAGAGCATGCACACACTTCAGTTTAAAAAAACAACAACACAACCCCGTTTGCCCCGCCCCGCTTCTTTGCCGCGCCGCAGGATTGTCCTGTGATCGACACCTCCCCCTAACCACGGGACCTCCACAGGAGGTCTGATTGCGCAACTGCGCGTTATTTTGCCCCGGGGCAATCAGCCACGCTTTCCCCCCGCATTTTTCGGCCCGTGTGACCGGAGCCATGGTTAACCTTCCCCCCCCCCTGTCTCAGAAGTACGTAATTCTGTACCTGTGTAGTGGTGCTATTCAGCAGAGCACCTGGCCCTTGGTACACGCTCACAGTTGAAAGAAATATCACTTTTATTTCTTGTACGGTGTGCCAAAAATTCTTGGAAAATGCAAATTGGAAACGGCTCACACAAAAAACGACTTGTTTTGTATTCTGTGTTGCCGATGGCATCACTGAAGGCCAGTGAGGGCAAGGGAGAGCAAGGGCAGCTCAAAGTAGCAGGCCGAGATCTTTCGCAAGCTCTGCTAACAAGCTCAATGGGAAAAGTAGGGTGGGAAAGTATTTGCAAAAAATAATAATAATAAAGTTCCCACGGTGAGGCATTTTGGTTTTTCCTCGCTTCCTGTGAAGAGTGCCCCACTGGGACTACTTAAATAGGAGCACCCGAGACTCTCGATAAGACACACAGTGAATCCCCCAAGCTCCACAAAGACTCTTAATTGTGCCCAGAGGAGGAGTGCAACCGAAGGTGCTGGTTTGCCAGTGGCACCGTTCTCTGGAGGACTTGTCTGCCTGCATAATCAAGCATTCCTTTTCAGGGGAGATATTGTGATTATGCCTTTTCACTCTTGCACAACGAGCTGCTGTTATCATCTTGGGAGAATTTCCCCCTTTGCATCTTTTTGTCTTGTGTGTGTAAGCTGCTGTTTAAAATGGAGGCCATGTGGGCCAACTCACCCTGGCGATCCCCACGGATGTCCCCACAAGCAATGCGGCGATCCTTGCAAAGGACATGCTCGGAAAACGAGCACACTCTGTTTTCAGTGCGGCTTTTCTTTTCAAGGCCACAATGTCCATGTTGATCCTTTGCTCCTGATTTAAAGCAAGATGCATTCCCAGTGGTTTTGCACCTGCGCATGTGAAGAAGAAGAAGAGATTGGATTTATACCCTGCTCTTCACTACCGGAAGGTGTCTCAGAGCAGCTTACAAACTCCTTTCCCTTCCCCTCCCCACAACAGACACCCTGTGAGGTAAAAGAAGAAGAAGAGGCTGGATTTATACCCCACCCTCCACTACCCAAGGGAGTCTCAGAGCGGCTTACAAACTCCTTTCCCTTCCCCTCCCCACAACAGACACCCTGTGAGGTAAAAGAAGAAGAAGAGGCTGGATTTATACCCCACCCTCCACTACCCAAGGGAGTCTCAGAGCGGCTTACAAACTCCTTTCCCTTCCCCTCCCCACAACAGACACCCTGTGAGGTAAAAGAAGAAGAAGAGGCTGGATTTATACCCCACCCTCCACTACCCAAGGGAGTCTCAGAGCGGCTTACAAACTCCTTTCCCTTCCCCTCCCCACAACAGACTGTAAGGCAGATGGGGCTAAGAGAGCTCTTGACAGAAACTGCTCTTTTCACAAACAGCTCTTTTCAGAACTACGGCTTGCCCAAGGTCATCCAGCCAGATGCAAGTGGAGGAGTGGGGAATCAAACCCGGTTCTCCCAGATTAGAGTCCGCGCACTTAACTACTACGCCAAACTGGCGGTGTTTGTTGTCGGACAGGCAACTGGACAGGACTTACATTGTCACATTTTATTTATTATTCACAGGGCTTTTTTTCCCAGCAGGAACTCATTAGCATAATAGGCCATACCCAACAGCAGGAACTCATTAGCATATTAGGCCACACCCTGACAGCACAGCTCATTTGCTTATTAGGCCACGCCCCCATGTTACCAGAAGTGTGGTCATCCAGCCACACCCACCTATTGCTTCTTATTCTCTTTACCTTGTTTGTTGTCAAAACCCAGGGCTTTTTGCATGTTAGGCCACACACCCATAATTGTACCCAATCTTAATGAGTTTCTGCTGTTGGGTGTGGCCTATTATGCTAATGAGTTCCTGCTGGGCGTGGCCAGCTTGGGAGTCAGGCGGAACTCCGTTCCTGTGCGTTCCTGCCAAAAAACAGCCCTAATTATTCAGATCTTTGCACCCCGCTTAGATAACCCAGGCTAGCCTGATCTCATCAGATCAGAAGCTAGGCAGAGTCAGTCCTGGTCAGTACTTGGGTGGGAGAGCACCAAGGAAGTCCAGGGTTGCTACGCAGAGGCAGGCAAGGGAAAAACCACCTCTGAACGTCTCTTGCCTTGGAAAACCCTACAGGGTCTCCATACGTTGGCTGTGAACGGATGGCACCCCCATTTTCTCTCCAGTGTGGGGGCCAAAGCAGCTGACAATGTTGTTCTCCTCTCTTCCATGATCTTCACAACAACCCAGTGAGGTGGGTTTGGGTGAGAAATACAGGCCCAAGGTCGCCCGGCAAGCTTCTATGCCAGTGTGGGGATTCAAACCCGGATCTAGTCGAACAATCTAAGCTCTACGCTCTGCTGGCTCTCATGCTGGCATGCCCTTACTGAATTGTTGGGGCTGATTAGAGTTGCAGTGTACTTGGCCTCCAGGCAGAGTTCAAGAGAGCCACGAAACGTACCACTATCACATCTTGGGCAGGAAGCAACATCTGTTATCTTCCATTTAAAAAGCCCTCCCTCGGGGCTGGTTACTTCCTATCTTTGGAAAGATATTGCCGGGTGTGGCTGGGGGAGGGGAAGGAATGTGCAGGGATTGGGTCAGTATCGGTGCCCGTGGATAGTGATGGCTTCAGGTTTAGGTGCCTTTAAAAGGGTATTTGACAAATTCAAGGATGAGTCTGTGAATACCTATTACCTGTGATAGTTAAAGGGATGATCTACTACAGGGGTGTCAAACATGTGGCCCGAGGGCCGGATCAGGCCCCTGGAGGTCTTCTGCCAGGCCCACAGTGGAACTGGCTGTCTTCTGCTTCTTCTTCCAGTTCTGCTGCTGCTGTGTCATTGTAGGTTTGCAGCTTACAGATACACACCTCAACAGCATCCTCAGGATTGCAACAGCACAGACATTTTGATGCAATAATCCAGAGCAAGAGGTGTCAGTTATCAGACACTGTTAAATAAACAAAATATTGCAAGAGTGCCAATGTTTTAAGCATGTTTTAAAGTTTTAAAAATACCCTTTGTGTTTGTGTCCTTTATAAAGTTCATATCTCCGCTACCTGGCATTACATTGTATGACACATGTGGCCCGGCACAACAAGGTCTCATTTATTTCAGATCCGGCCCTCATAACAAATGAGTTCGACACCCCTGCTCTACTAGATGGACCATTGGTCAGGTAGATGAGTCTGTGAATACCTATTACCTGTGATAGTTAAAGGGATGCTCTACTACAGGGGTGCTCGTGGGCAACATGGCACCCGCTGACACTGTTCCTGGTGCCCGCCAGGTGCTTTCAGGAAGTGGGCAGGGCTAAGTGAGGCTGTTTCCCAGCAGGGCTTCTGATTGGCTGTGCAGATTCAAAGGCATCCTGTTAAACAGAGCTTCTGCCTGAAAGCCTGAAAATTTACTATGAGAGTTGTATATAACCTCCACCTCCTGGGGCAGGCATTTTGTGATTGGCTCAGCCTCCTGGGGCAGCCATTTTGTGACTGGCTCAGTCTCCTGGGGCAGCCATTTTCTGATTGACTCAGCCTCCTAGGGCAGCCATCAGTCTAGTGTCGTGGTTAAGTGTGCGGACTCTAATCTTGGAGAACTGGGTTTGATTCCCCACTCCTCCACTTGCACCTGGCTGGATGATAAGAGCTGTCCTTGAAAAAGAGCAGTTTCTGCCAGAGCTCCCTAAGCCCCACCTACCTCACAGGGTGTCTGTTGTGGGGAGGGGAAGGGAAAGGAGTTTGTAAGCCGCTCTGAGACACCTTCGGGTAGTGAAGGGCGGGGTAGAAAGCCAATCTCTTCTTCTTCTACACCAGTTTGGTATAGTGGTTAAGTGCGTGGACTCTAATCTGGGAGAACCAGGTTTGATTCCCTGCTCCTCCACTTGCACCTGGCTGGATGACCTTGGGCGAGCTGTAGTTCTGTCAGAGCTGTTCTTGAAAAAGAGCAGTTTCTGTCAAGAGCTCTCTCAGCCCCACCTCCCTCACAGGGTGTAATGTATCACAGGGTGTCTGTTGTGGGGAGGGGAAGGAGTTTGTAAGCCGCTCTGAGACTCCAAGTGAAGGGTGGGGTATAAATCCAAACTCCTCCTCTCCTGCTGGGGCAGCCATTTTGTGATTTTGCCCATTGCCCTTTATCACAGTTCCAAAGGTGCCTATAGGCATGAGAAGGCTGGGCACCCCTGCTCTACCAGATGGACCATAGGTCTGATCCAGCAGAGCTACTTGTAAATTCTTTTATCAGACAGGTTTCTAAGCCATGGTAGCTGAATGGAACTTCCAGGCTTCGAAACAGTCTATCTCTGAGTACCAGAGAGTGGGTCATGGAAGAAGACTGCTGCCTTCTTGCCTTCCCCGTGGGCTTCTATGAAACATCTGACTAGCCAGCATTGGATTGAGGATGAAAAGGTGGTCAGGTCCAGCTGGGTTCTTCTTAGAATCCTTCGCACAAAAGCCCCCTATTTTTATTTCCATAGATGAGCTCCGTCATTGAAGTGCCAAGGAGAGGTCACAGACCCTTTTGAAAAGGGGAGGGGCAGAGCATCAGAGCGGAGGTTCCCCACTCCGCCGCCTCTCCCCTATGCCGGGTCCTGCCTCATGGATGACTTTGGGGGGTCACCCCCGCTGGTCTCAGGTGAGCAAAACAAGCCCTCTTTCAAGCCAGCTCTTCAAAGCACCCTTGAAGTCTTCTGCTTCTCTCATTAAACCATGACCCTGTGGCCCAGGTTAGCTCACAATTCCTGGCGTTTTGTCCGATTTGGGTTTGGAATTTATCTGAGGGCAAGGCAGCGCTGAGTGAGCGACCTCAGGAACAAAAATTCACCACGCCAGCCAAACTTTCAGCTGCCATTCTGTTTCTCTTCTTCATTCACCGGTCTGCAGGAAGAGGGACGTAACCCATTCCTGGGTCATATTCCTTCATGGAAGGTCGTCTCAATCATTTTTATTGGTATTTATCTCAGAGGGGATGAACGAATATTCCCCACGTCTTTCGGTGCGTATACGAATGTTTGTCAGTGCTTTTCACAGTTTTGTTGCTTTTGTTTTACTTGATTTGTTTCATTTATAACCCTAACCCTTTCTCTCCAACAGGGACCCAAAGCGGCTTACATCATTCTCTTCTCCTCCAGTTTATCCTCACAACACCCCTGTGAGGTAGGTCGGACTGAGTGTGTGTGACTGCCCCCAAGGTCACCCAGCGAGCTTCCATGGCATGAGTGGAGATTCGAAACTGGTTCTTCCACATCCTCGTTTGACACTCTAACCCAGGGGTATCGAACTCATTTGTTATCGAGGACAGGATTTGACATTAATTGGACATTGTCGGGCTGGGCCATGTGTGTCATAAAATGTAATGCCAGGTCACGGAGATATCAACTTTATAAAGGACACAAACACAAAGATTTTTTTTTACTTAAAATAAAAACATGCCTGAAACATTAGCATTCTTGCAATGTATTGTTTATTTAACCGTCTCTGATAACTGACACTTCTTGCTCTGAATTATTGCATCAAAATGTCTGTGTTGTTGCATTCTGGGAGGGGGAGGAGCCACAGCCCAGGGCAGGGAGCAGAAGCTTGCCTATCTATCTCTCCTGAGTGACTGAGAAAGTCTAGGAAAGCAAGCTGTAACACAACAGCAGCAACAGAACTGGAGGAAGAAGCAGGAGACAGCCAGTCTCTTGCGGGCCTGATAGAAGCCCTCTAGGGGCCTGATCTGGCCCCCGGGCCGCATGTTTGACACCCTGCTCTAACCACTCCAATGTACTGCCTTTACTTGTAATTCTGCATGCCAGATGCAAGAACATCAGATGAGCTCAAAGGTTTTAGCTAGCCCAGACTCCTGCTTTCCCACAGTGGCCACCCAGAGACCCCTTGGAAGGCCCATAAGTGGGGTAGGGAGGCCGCAGCCACCTCCTGCTGTATCTTGCAAACAACCAGAGGTCGATTCGGGGGGGGGATCGCGGGGGATCGCAGTTCCTCCGGGTGAGGTGCAGGGGGCGGGGCACACGACGAAGCCCTGCCCCTTCTTCCGGCTGCCCCCTCCTTCCAGCCTCATTCTGTTGCAGAAGGAGGAAGAAGCAGGAGAGTAAGTTGGCGTCCTCCCCCTCTGCCTGGCCAAGGCCACTCCACGTGGCCTCCGCAAGGACTCCCAGCCCCATCCAGGAGCTTCCCCGAGGTAGCTGTGTTAGTCTGTTGCTGCAAAATAGTCCAAGAGTTCAAATAGCACCTTTAAGACTAACAAATAGCACCTTTAAGACTAACCTTTAAGACTAAGACTAACTGACTGGTGGGTGTGGCCTTATGACACACTTCCGGTGATGTCAGGGGGTGTGGCATATGCTAATGAGTTATGGTAATAAGTTCCCCTAGCTCTTTTTCTACGAAACGACCCCTGCAAACAATGGATATTCAGAGGTATGCTGCTGCAGAACATGGAGGTTCTGTTTCACCATCACAGCCAATAGGTGCCGATAGAGCTCTCCTCTGTGATCGTGTTTACTCCCTTTTTAAAAAAAATTGTTCTAACAACCATAATGCATGATAACAACTGTTCCATCCAGTCAATAATGATCTTCCATTCTGTATTGATCAGGAGGAGTCTCTGTTTTTTAACAATTCAGATAGCTTAACCTGTAAATAAAAAGCTTTGATTTTCTCAGTAAATTTTCTTCACACCAGAGTTTTCTTCTTCTGAACCTTTGCAGACTCCATTCTTGCAGTGGTAATTAAATTCTTTTAAACGGGAATTTCAGAGCAGCACTGCCAGATCACAGCAAGCATCTGGCACTGCATCTTGTTTTACAGCGTTCCCAAACTGATGCCCCCCTCCAAAGTCTGCAAATGGGGCTTGGAGGCCAAAGCATTTTTTTGCTGCTGCCTTCCACCAGCTGACATTCAAAGGTACACTGCCTCTGAACATGGAGGTTCCGTTTTGCAATCATGGCTACCAGGGGTCATTTCGTAGAAAAAGAGGTGCAGGAGCTCATTAGCATAGCTTATTTGCATATGCCACACCCCCTGACATCACCAGAAGTGTGTCTGAAGGCAACACCCAGCGCTTAGGCTCCACTGGACTGTTTCAGATTGCTAGCTATTGGGGGGGGGACATGTAGATCTGTCCTCGCAGAGGAGGGAGAGCTTGTACCTGAATAAAACTTGGTCTTAAAGGTGCCACTGGACTGTTGGGGGCCGGAAAGGGGGGCTCTGTAGCTTACCTGGCTGCTTCTTGCTCTGACTGAGGGCTGCTGGGAGCAGGGGGTGGGGCTTGTTGCATGTGCCCACCCCCTGGGCTCTTTACTGCCGGAGCTCCGCTCCTGTGCACTCCAGCAGGAAATGACCCCTGATGGCTACTAGGATTTCATGGGCCCTGTTTTAGTCCCACTAGCACCTATAAGAATATATTTTTTTCAAAGTAAGTTCTTTAAAGCATCATAAACACCAGCAGAAGGATAAGGTCAGAAGGACCTGGCCCCCTCAGCCATCCTTGAACTGAGTCAACGGTCTGGTGGAACCAGAGTTTTCTCTGAAAATGGTGTGGCCAGTCTCACCTATGGGGGGGAGGAAAGTCCATACCTTTGGGCCAGCAATCGAAAATCCCCTCCCAAGAGCCTTGCCAACCTCACCTCTGACAGAGAGGGTTCCTGATTGGTCTCGAAGCTTGGGCAGGTTAATGAATTAATTTATTATTTCCTCTATTAAAATATTTATAGCTCGCCTTTACTCTTGGATCAAGGTGGCTGACAATAATCGAGAAAACCACAGCTAGAATAACAAGCCCCAAATCCATCCCCCCTCCTTAAAAGATGCCTGTCATTCAAACCTCCTCAGAAAGGCCTAGCAAGACTCGGATTGGGAGATAATATGGACATCACCGGTGAATAAATCCACAATATACAACTTACGGATACAAAACTTCAAACTGATCACGAGATGGTATTTAACACTAATTCAGTTACACAAAATTAACAGCAACAGTGGCACAACACGTTGGAAAAAGTGCCGGCAGGAGGGCAATTACCTTCATTGCTGGTGGAGCTGCCCAAAAATCCTTCGATTTTAGAACGAAGTAAATTCCTGTATTAATGAGATCACCTCTCAAAAGATTTCCTGCACACCGGAGGTCATGTTACTGAACAAATGGGACAATTCTGTTAAGGACGAGGCTAGGATACTTACATCGACACTTCTGGCAATAGCAAAGTTGACAATAGTAGCGTCCTGGAAATCCCCTACCCCGCCAGCGCTCAAGGGGTGGCACGACAAGCTGTGGGAGCAATTCATAATGGCGAAAATAGCAGGGCAAAGCCAACAATCACTATCACTAAATAATACCGTACACTCTACATTCACACAGCTTTGGGCACCACTGATAAACTATATGACAGCACACGATGTCCTTCCCACAAATCCTCTTTACCACAGGTGGTTATTCCTGTAACCAGTTTCCAACCACAGTAGCACTCAACACAAAGATACCTCACCAACCTCATGGATAAGGCTGAAAGGTCCGTTCTATAATGCTTTTCACTTATAACTATACATTTAAGTTATGGGCTCGTCTTAGCATATTTTATGGATCTGATATAATCTTCTTGTGTTGCGTTATATGAATTGAGTTAGAGACTGGAGTTATACCCCGCCCTTCACTTGGCGTCTCAGAGCAGCTTACAAACTCCTTTCCCTTCCCCTCCCCACAACAGACACCCTGCAAGGTAGGTGGGCCTGAGAGAGCTCTGACAGAAACTGCTCTTTTCAAGGACAGCTCTGACAGAACTATGGCTTGCCCAAGGTCATCCAGCAGCTGCAAGTTGAGGAGTGGGGAATCAAACCCGGTTCTCCCAGATTAACTACTACACCAAGCTGGCCCACAGGGACATATGGAAGGAGAATAATGTACGAATAGCACAGCCAAAACATGGTCGAGGGGTGACATGATCGAAGTTTATAAGATGATGCATGGGATAGAGCAGGTTGAGAAAGAAGTCCTTTTCTCCCTTTCTCACAATACAAGAACTCGTGGGCACTCCATGAAATTGCTGAGCAGGCAGGTTAGAACAGATAAAAGGAAGTCCTTCTTCACCCAACGAGTGATTAACACATGGGATTCTGTAACATTGCTACAGGAGGTGGTGGCGGCTACAGGCCTGGACGGCTTCAAGAGGGAATTGGATAAGTGTTATGTCCGCTGACCGCGACCAGGCATCAGTGACTAATACCAGAGCTTGGTTCTCAGAGACAATAGGGACTAGGGTCCTGAAACCTCTAGTGGTCGCCAACAGGAACTTGGCGGGAAGTTTAAACCCTCCAATGGGACCTGTGGGTGGACCAAGGGGACTGTATATAGTTGGCCAACTGGCCGGTATTTCTGTGTTATGTACTGTCTTGTGTACAAGTAAACATGTGCTGCGTATCACTCTGTTTCCTGATCATTCGATGCGTTGAACCCACTACACAACAATAAGCATATGGAGCAGAGGTCCATCAGTGGCTGTTAGCCACAAGGTATAGATAGGAACTCTCAGGCTGGGGCAAGGGATGCTCTGTATTCTTGGTGCTTGGGGGGGCAACAGTGGGAGGGCTCCTAGTCTCCTGGCCCCACTGCTGGACCTCCTGATGGCACCTGGGATTTTTGGCCACTGTGTGACAGAGTGTTGGACCGGATGGGCCATTGGCCTGATCCAACCGTGGCTTCTCTTATGTTCTTATATGGAGCAGAGGTCCATCAGTGGCTGTTAGCCACAAGGTATAGATAGGAACTCTCAGGCTGGGGCAAGGGATGCTCTGTATTCTTGGTGCTTGGGGGGGCAACAGTGGGAGGGCTCCTAGTCTCCTGGCCCCACTGCTGGACCTCCTGATGGCACCTGGGATTTTTGGCCACTGTGTGACAGAGTGTTGGACCGGATGGGCCATTGGCCTGATCCAACCGTGGCTTCTCTTATGTTCTTATATGGAGCAGAGGTCCATCAGTGGCTGTTAGCCACAAGGTATAGATAGGAACTCTCAGGCTGGGGCAAGGGATGCTCTGTATTCTTGGTGCTTGGGGGGGCAACAGTGGGAGGGCTCCTAGTCTCCTGGCCCCACTGCTGGACCTCCTGATGGCACCTGGGATTTTTGGCCACTGTGTGACAGAGTGTTGGACCGGATGGGCCATTGGCCTGATCCAACCGTGGCTTCTCTTATGTTCTTATGTTGACCCACAAATTGTAAGGTTAGTGGGCTGCGGGGCTGGCGTCAGCGAATCCTGAGGTGGGGGAGCTGCCGAGGCCCAGGTCTTCTGGAGGGGCCCGCTGCTGCCTCTGCCCCCACTTGCTCGCCTCTCCTGCTGCCGGTCTGCTTGCTCCTAAGCTGTTTCCCCCACCCACCCACACTCCCGTCTGCACATGCTGCCCAGTGCAGTGGGGAGAACAGCAGGCCAGAGGCGAACAGTAGGGACCCTCCCAGCAGCAGCACTCCCAGTTGCCCACAGTGCCCAATAAGCTGGGGAAGAGTGTATGAGCACTGGGAGGATCAGCGAATGAATGAGCGGGTGAGGGAAGGAGGCACGGGAGGGCGGAGGGGAGAGAATGTGGGGAGGTGCGAGTGAGGGGCACAGTGGTCAACAGAAGTGGGGATGGGGTGCCGGCTCTGGGATGGGGACTTTCCGGGGATTTGGGGGGTGGAGTCTGGGGAAGGTGGGATTAGAAGAAGAAGAAGAGGAGGAGGAGGAGATTGGATTTATACCCCACCCTTCACTCCCCAAAGGAGTCTCAGAGCGGCTTACAGTCTCCTTTCCCTTCCCCTCCCCACAACAGACACCCTGTGAGCGGTAAAAGAAGAAGAGGAGATTGGATTGATACCCCACCCTTCACTACCCAAAGGAGTCTCAGAGTGGCTGACAAACTCCTTCCCCTTCCCCCTCCCCACAACAGACACCCTGGGAGGGAGGCGGGGCTGAGAGAGCTCTTGGCAGAAACTGCTCTTTTTCAAGAACAGCTCTTATCAGAACTACGGCTTCCCCAAGGTCATCCAGCCAAGTGCAAGTGGAGGAGTGGGGGAATCAAACCTGGTTCTCCCAGATCAGAGTCCGTGCACTCAACCACTACACCAAACTGGGAAGGGACAGGGTTGCCAGGTCCCCCAGCCACTGGCAAGGGGGTACGTTTTCCAGCTCCAGGTTGGGGAACTCCCGGAGATCTGGAGGCTGGAGAGGACAGGGACCTAAGCTGGGGTACGATGCCATCGAGCCCACCCTCAGGGGAATCCGTTTGCTCCAGGGGAACTGGTCTCTGTGGTCTGGAAAGGAGCTGTAATTCTGGGAGATCTCCAGCCCCCACTGGAAGGTTGGCAACCCTAGGAGAGTAGAGAGGCATTCCGGGGCACACTGTGCCTAAAGCCCACCCTAGCCCGGAACCAGCTCTGGTGGCTTACATCCAGCCACTACACTCGACCAATGCCCGTGCCCAGGGGTCATTTCGTAGAAAAAGAGGTGCAGGAGCTCATTAGCAGAACTCATTAACACAACTTATTTGCATATGCCGTGCCCCCTGACATCACCGGAAGTGTGTCTGAAGGCAACACCCACCGCTCAGGCTCCACTGGACTGTTTTGGATGGCTAGGGGAACGCGCAGATCTGCCCTCACAGAGGAGGGAGAGCTTGTACCTGAATAAAACTTGACCTTAAAGGTGCCACTGGACTGTTTTGGGCTGGGGCGGGGGGGAGCTCTGCAACTTACCTGGCTGCTTCTTGCTCTGACTGAGGCCTGCTGGGAGCAGGGGGTGGGGCTTGTTGCATGTGCCCGCCCCCTGGGCTCTTTACTGCCGGAGCTCCGCTCCTGTGCACTCCCGCAGGAAATAACCCCTGCCTCTCTCTGACGCAAGGAGTCCCCCTCCAGTTCAAGAGGCTGGGGGAGACCTCCTTGCATTGGGGGAAGGTGCCGTCCTTCACCAAGCAAAGGGATGGGAGACAACCGTTTATTTGCCACTTATAGCATTCCGCCCCCTGGTGCATCACCGTCACCGCAGGGCTCTTTCTGTAGCAGGAACTCCTTTGCATATTAGGCGACACACCCCTAATGTAGCCAATCCTCCAAGAGATTACAGTAGCTCCTGTGAGAAGAGCTCTGTAAGCTCTTGGAGGATTGGCTACATTAGGGGTGTGTGGCCTAATATACAAAGGAGTCCCTGCTACAAAAAGAGCCCATTTCTGTGAGCCACTATGACTTGCCGTGTTGACTTGTGGATGCCTAATTTATGGCTCGAGAAAATCATAACTCGGACGAGCCGCGTTCCGTGTAAAGGCCGAGAAAAACAGCACAACAATGCAGTGCGAGTTGGTTTTGAGAGGCAAACTTGAAATGATAGGGGGGGGGGTTCAGGCGAGAAATTCACGGTGACCCCTGGTTGTTGTGCCAGTCCCCCTATCCAGCAAAGGCCAGAAGTAGATCATGGGAAAATGCCACATTTCCAGCAATGAACCCACAGTGGGTTTTGTGTGCGAAGTCCAGACTTTCCTTTTTTTTCCCTTTTCTTCGGGCCGCCATTCCCGTCTCTCCCACCAAACACAGGCATCCCCTGCTGCCAAATCCGTCCTTTTGTGTCACTGGAGTGCAGGAATGACCCGACTAGGCCTCACCAGTCTTCGAGGGCCAGAAAGGGAGCGGCTTTTGAGCAAAAAGCGGCCCAAGCAGAACCTCCCCGGAGCCTATTCTGCTCTTCGGTATTAGCGCCCCGACCTTTTCGCCCCTTCCCGATTCAGTAACACCCCCCCCCCCCCCCCCTTCTTGCGCCCTGTTCGATACAGCAGGCAGTGTCTCAAAGTGGCTAACGCAAAGCGAAGCTTGTTTTGAAACATGCGGGCCCGGGGCCAAAAAGACATCCAGGAGAATGTCACAAAAGACCCGTTTTGGCTGCAACACCGAATGAGATGCACAGAGATGCGGGCCAAGGCGGATAAGGGACCTTCGCCGTGTGAGCGCAAGGAGGAGCACAGGGGGGCAGTGGGTGGTCCTGTCCGTCAGCATTCCGTCTTCAATGGAAAATGCAAACTTGGACGCTTCGGCCAGCCTGGATGGGACTTGGGAGGTTTTCTCTTTACCCGGGCTTCTGCCAAATCCTCCAGGGTGGAATTTGGGCTCCCAACAGAGCATAACAGCACCCCCAGACTGCAAGCTGACTTCCCCTGAAGGCTTTCAGTGAATTCTTTGCACGTTTGTCAGAGAACTGCCCGATTGTTTTTCGCACCGGGCAACCAGCGGACTGGACTTGCACAGTTACTTTATTCCCCCTGATGGTGTTAACCCTTGGGATACCAAGCCGCTGCCTGGAAGCAGGCTGGTGCAAGAACTCGTAGCCGTTGGTCCTGCCTCATGGCTTCCAGGATCCATGTGGCAGTGTGACTGTGAGCCGAGTGCACAGGAGCAAAGCCTCCC
Source organism: Gekko japonicus (assembly GCF_001447785.1). Lineage (NCBI taxonomy): Eukaryota > Metazoa > Chordata > Lepidosauria > Squamata > Gekkonidae > Gekko > Gekko japonicus. The sequence continues at coordinate 62,891 of NW_015177146.1, forward strand.
CCGCGCCCAATGCTCCCTCTAAGCTGTGGAGTCTTGTGAGCAGAAATTCTACTCTGTGAGCGACTGGCATTAAAGTGGTGAGCGAGCGATTTGTCTACTGCATAGATTAGTTTGCTCTGGAGCCCTCCCTTCCTGAGATAAGACAAAATTCATGCCGAGAAGACGTGAATGGCCCTGGGGCATTCATGTGTAAGGACCTCCTGATGGCACTGGTATTTCTGGCCACTGTGTGATACAGAGTGTTGGACTGGATGGGCCTTTGGCCTGATCCAACATTGGCATCTCTTATGTTCTTATGTTCTTATGAGAAGGTTTGCCAACCTTGAAGTGGCACCTAGAGATCTTTTGAGGAAAGGTTGAAGGAGCTGGGTCTGTTTAGCCTGGAGAGGAGATGATTGAGAGGTGATACGATCACCATCTCCAAGTCCTTGAAGGGCTGTCATCTAGAGGATGGGCTGAAATTAAATCAAAAGAGTTTTCAGCTAAACATTAGGAAGGACTTCCTGACAGTTAGAGTAGTTATGTTCTCGAAGTCTTTCACGGCCGGAGTTCATTAGCTGTTGTAGATTTCCTGGGTTGTCTGACCGTGGTCTTGGCATTGTAGGCCCTGACGTTTCGCCAGTAGCTGTGACTGGCATCGTCAGAGGTATACCACAGAAAGACGGAGTGCTTGACCTTGACACAGAGAGTACTCCATCTTTCTGTGTTCTACCTCTGAGGATGCCAGTCACAGCTACTGGCGAAACGTCAGGGCCTGCAATGCCAAGACCACGGCCACACAACCCGGGAAATCTACAACAGCTAGTTAGAGCAGTTCTTCAGTGGAACGGGCTTCCTCGGGAGGTGGTGGGCTCTTCTTGTTTGAAGGTTTTCAAACAGAGTCTAGATGGCCGTCTGACAACAATGCCGATTCTGTGAACTTTGGCAGCTCATGAGAAGGGAGGGCAGGAAGGGTTGCCCTAGGAAATGCTGGTTACCACTTTGGGGACAGGAAGCAATTTTTCTCCAGGCCAGTCAGGGCCGGCCCCAGCTTATTTTACACCCTAGGCGGGGATCCCTTCTGGCACTCCCCTCCCCATGTGCCACCAAATTTCAAAAATAAATGCATTTTAGGAAGAATGAACAACACAAATAATCAAGAAACTCCCAGAGTACGGGGCCAGGTGCAGTTTGGCGCCCCTAAGGGCCGGCCTGCTCTAGGCGATCGCCTAGTTCGCCTAGTGAGTGAGCCGGCCCTGAGGCAAGTTTGGCTGGAGATCCTGGAGGTTTTTTGTCATCTTTTGGGCATAGAATAGGGGTCACTGGGGGTGGGGGGGAGGTATTTGTGAATTTCCTGCATTGTGCAGGGGGTTGGACTAGATGTCTGTGGAGGTCCCTTCCAACTCTGGAGTAAATGGCTGCTTTGGAGGGTGGCATTATAACCTGCTGAGGTCCCTCCCCTCCCCAAACCCCGCCTTCCCCCCAAATCTCCAGGTATTTCCCCATAGCTGGCAACCCTAAAGGAGGTGTGGGACCAGGTGCTCCAATGGCAGAGGTTCTCGAACACAACTCGAAATCAGGTTCGAAGATTCCTTCCCAAGAGGGGTCCCTAGCCACGGCTTTTATCCAGATGTCTGCAAGGAAGGAGCCGTTTGATACCCTGTCTAAACAGATTGACTTTCAATCCATCAACCCCCCAGCCATCTGCTTGCTTTTTTTTAAAAAAACGAAATAAACGGAAGCAGCTGGGAAAGTGGGACCGTTGGGAGACCAGACCCGCAGCTCGTGGAACAGGTAGCTAATTGGGTAATGTAGCGGCTGCTTGGCGGAGCCGGGCCTGGTTCAGGTAAAGGGCAAGGGCACACATGGCGCCCAATTCCATTCGCCGTCCAGAGATCGCCCGCCAACGCGGCAGCCTCGGACGGCGAGCTGACTCAGCTGTGGACATCGGAAGGGGAGATTTCTCCAGGGAGGAAGGCGAAGGAGCAGCGGGAGAGGGGGGGAGAGTCAAACAGCCTTGGCGACTCTTGGATTCACGGAAAGGGCCCCGTTTTAAATGAAAGCAGTAAACGAGTTAAGGAGGCCATCAAAGCTGGCCTGGGTAATGTCCCAGCTGGACTATAAAGTTGCCGAGCGCAACGGCTTCTGGAAACGGCTCTTCTCTCTCCGTCGTGGAGGTTCGCTTTTGACTGCGTTGCATCCCAGCTCGTTGCGAAAGAGAGTTGAGATGCTGGTGGCAGAATATCCCGGTTCTATTGCTCTTTGTCACGGTGGTTCAAGAGCCGTGTCTGGCGTTGTGGGTGGAGCCTGAGGGAGCTGGCACCTGGTGGGTGGAGCCTGGGGGACTCTGGTGGCTTGTGGGTGGAGCCTGAGGGATTCCAGCAGCTCATAGGTGGAGCCTGGGGGACTCTGGTGGCTTGTGGGTGGAGCCTGAAGGAGCTGGCACCTGGTGGGTGGAGCCTGAGGGGCTCTGGTGGCTTGTGGGTGGAGCCTGAGGGATTCCAGCAGCTCATAGGTGGAGCCTGGGGGACTCTGGTGACTTGTGGGTGGAGCCTGAGGGACTGGCACCTGGTGGGTGGAGCCTGGGGGACTCTGGTGGCTTGTGGGTGGAGCCTGAGGGATTCCAGCAGCTCATAGGTGGAGCCTGGGGGACTCTGGTGGCTTGTGGGTGGAGCCTGAGCAACCGGCCCCTGGAGAGTGAAGCTTCGGAGATTCCAGCAACTTGTGGGTGGAGCCTGAGGGAGTGACTCCTGGAAGGTGGAGCCTGAGGGACCCTGGCAGCTTGTGGGCGAGGCCTAATGGAATCTAGTATTCACGGGCTTTTCAGACTGGTCTGTGCTGCCTGTCCAAACTTCTCCTTGCTGCAGTTCAAGCACTGGCTGGAGCGTACAACCCTGTCTCTGTGAAACTGGAGCTGGTTTCGGGTACCGAAATCTTAGCTGCGGTAGCTCAAGAGGTTAAGACGCTGAACTGCAGGCTGTGGAAGGTCAGCAGTTCGAGACCCGGGTGCCACATGATGGAGTGAGCTCCCGTCTCTAGTTCCAGCTCCTGCCAACCTAGCAGTTCGAAAGCAAGAAATTGCAAGTAGATAAATAGGTACCACTTTGGTGGGAAGGTAACAGCGTTCCGTGCGCCTTGGTGTTTAGTCATGCCGGCCACATGACCACGGAAACGTCTTCGGACAGCGCTGGCTCTTCGGCTTTGCAACGGAGATGAGCACTGCAACCCTAGAGTCGGACTCGACTGGCTTTCGAGCAAGGCAACCTTTACCTTTACCGAAATCTTGCCCAGAAGCGCAGTCGGGAGCTTCACTTCCCACCAACTTTGTTCCCCAACACCCAAATTGGGGGTGGCAGAAGTCCCCCACTTGGCCTACACATCCCCAGTCGACAGGAAGAGCTTTGCCGGAAGGCTGCCGAGCTCAGGAACAGAACACGTGCCAACGCGGCTGAGAGGAATCACATCAAGCCCCCGCTGGCGACCTCCCTGGAAGAGCCTGCCCCTCCACTGTCAAAACGCATACAAGCTCTTCGCACCGTTAAAGACGTGTGTGTATGTGTCTTTTTCTTTAAAAAGAGATGACTCCGGCGAAGGAATCCTAGGCCTGTCTCAGTTGGGATTAGTTTTTAATAATGTATTTTGGAGTAGAGTGAAGGGAAGAACACTTTCTTTGTGTGCGAGGGTGATGGAAGGGAAGCATTGAATGACTGGGATGCCAGCTTGAATACCTGCCTCCTGTGCCAAAAGGCAGGGCATTTTCTCCATGTTAAATATTTCTCTTGCCTCCGCGGGGCATCTAATGCTAAATATTTGGAAGGAGAGGGGATTAAGTCCCCCTGCGGGGTTAGGAACACAGGAGGGGAAAGAGAGAGAAAAGGAAAGGGAAGAATAGAAAGATTAAGGGGTCTGCTTGAATAACAACCAGAGACTGTTGGCGTGGTGGACAAATCTCTTGCAGCTTGCTCACACCGGCTTTCCCTTTGTGCTGGAAAGGAGATAGCCATTTATAAAGCACCAGTTGGTCATGTTGGATGCAGAGAAAAGCTCCTCCTCCTTCTAATTTCTCTCTCGGTTTCGGAGTCTCATATGCTCTCTTCTTTTCCCCCCTCTCTCTCCCAAAGTGGAACCAATGTGTTCGGAATCCTCCATGATTGCATTTTTCATGCCCAGATTTGTGATGCAGCCCTGTGCACACACACAAATTAATTCCAGAATTGGAGCGGGGTGCCGCTTGCCAGCTTATTCAAGCCTTTCCCTCCCTCTGCTTCACTGATGCGCGTGTCTACATGGATCAAACACTGCCAGAAAAGCGATTGGGATGTTTTTGGGTGGGCCCCGATTCTTTTTTGGAGCACTGTTAAAAGGTAAAGGTTCCCTTGCTCGAAAGTCAGTCGAGTTCGACTCTAGGGTTGCGGTGCTCATCTCCATTTCCAAGCCGAAGAGCCAGCGCTGTCCGAAGACGTTTCCGTGGTCATGTGGCCGGCATGACTAAACACCAAGGCGCACGGAATGCTGTTACCTTCCCACTGAAGTGGTACCTATTTATCTATTTATTTATTTATTTATTTATTTATTTATTTAACATTCAACTTTATATCCCGCTCGAACCCCCTTGTCAGGGGGGTCTCTGAGCGACTTACAA
>NW_015177146.1:68371-91983 GCF_001447785.1 Gekko japonicus
CACCAGGTTGTGGTGGGGTTAAAATAGAGCAGAGAATGATGTAAGCCGCTTTGGGTCTCCCTTGGGTCTCCTCCTCCTCCTCTTCTTTTGTGTAGTGGTTTGGTGTAGTGGTTAAGTGTGCGGACTGTAATCTTGGAGGACTGGATTTGATTCCCCACTCCTCCACTTGTACCTGCTGGATGACCTTGGACAAGCCACATTTCTAGCACAGCTGTTCTTGAAAAAGAGCAGTTTCTGTCAGAGCTCTCCCACCCCCACCTACATCACAGGGTGTCTGTTGTGGGGAGGGTAAGGGAAAGGAGATTGAAAGCCGCTCTGAGACACCTTTGGGTAGTGAAGGGAGGGGTATAAATCCAATCTCTTTTCTTCTTCTGGATGACCTTGGGCAAGCCTTAGTTCTGTCAGATCTGTTCTTGAAAAAGAGCAGTTTCTGTCAAGAGCTCTCTCAGCCCCACCTGCCTCACAGGGTGTCTTTTGTGGGGAGGGGGAGGGAAAGGAGTTTGTAAGCCATTCTGAGACTCCTTTGGGTAGTGAAGGGTGGGGTATAAATCCAATCTCTTCTTCTTCCTCTTCTTCTTCTGCTGGATGGATGACCTTGGGCAAGCCGTAGTTCTGATAAGAGCTGTTCTTGAAAAAGAGCAGTTTCTGTCAGAGCTCTCCCAGCCCCACCTAGCTCACAGGGTGTCTGTTGTGGGGAGGGGAAGGGAAAGGAGTTTGTAAGCTCCTCTGAGACACCTTTGGGTAGTGAAGGGCAGGGTACAAGTCCAATCTCCTCCTCCTCTTCTTCTTCCTCTTCTTCTTCCTCTTCTTCTTCCTCTTCTTCTTCTTCATAAATAAACCCAAATGCAGTCATATTTAGGATCACATCAAGTTCTCTCTTTGGTGGTGTTTTATAAATGTGAATCCATAATATCGGGGGTGGGGGAGACTGAAATATGTTGAGGGAGATGAAAACTGGCAAAGTGGGCATGCCTCGATTTTGCAATTGATCTTAGAAATGCCTCAAATTAGGCTAGCATCGAAGAATGGAATCTATGCAAGTGGAACCACTCCGAATCAGGCGGAGCAGCCTGACTCGCCCTGATCTACCTGATCTCAGCAGAGTTTAGAAGCTGAGCAGGGTCGGGCCCTGGTTAGTACTTGGATGGGAGACCACCATGGGAGACCTGGATTGCTATGGAGAGGCAGGCAATGGCAAAACCACCTCTGAACATCTCGTGCCTTGAAAACCCCATGGTCCTGGAGTCACTTTGAGTGGTTTGTGACTTGGTGGTACATAGCTGTTCTTGCCTGCTGGCACATACTCAGAACTTACTAGGTGCTGGGGTTGATGGGAATTATAGTTTCCTCCAGGGGTCCTTTCCTGCAGGAGCGCACAGGAGCGGAGCTCCGGCAGTAAAGAGCCCAGGGGGCGGGCACATGCAACAAGCCCCACCCCCTGCTCCTAGCAGCCCTCAGTCAGGGCAAGAAGCAGCCAGGTAAGTTGCCGAGCTCCCCCCGCCCCCCCCGGTCCAAAACAGTCCAGTGGCACCTTTAAGACCAAGCTTTATTCAGGTACAAGCTCTCCCTCCTCTGCGAGGAGAGACCTGCACGTTCCCCCCCTCCCCAATAGCTAGCAATCCAAAATAGTCTAGTGGTACCTTCTGACACACTTCCGGGGATGTCGGGGGGTGTGGCATATGCAAATAAGTTATGCTAATGAGCTCCTGCACCTCTTTTCCCACGAAATGACCCCTGGATGTCCCAGTCAGCAGGGTCCTCTGTACCTCTAACCACTGTACTGCACTGTTGGATGCCCTGCCAGTCCTGGGGCTCCAGCAAATGTTGGGTCACTCACTCTCCTCTAGAGGTGAGATACCCCATTTTTCCAGGATCGCTTCCTTGGTTTTCTGAGAGCCAGTTTGGTGTAGTGGTTAAGTGTGTGGACTCTAATCTGGGAGAACCAGGTTTGATTCTCCACTCCTCCGCTTGCACCTCCTGGATGACCTTGGGCAAGCCATAGTTCTGATAAGAGCTGTCCTTGGAAAGAGCAGTTTCTATGAGAGCTCTCTGAGCCCCACCTACCTTCCAGGGTGTCTGTTGTGGGGAGGGGGAAGGGAAAGGAGATTGTAAGCCGCTCTGAGACTCTGAGTGAAGGGCCCACATTCTATGCGGGTGCACATTCAGCTGATGCTGTGCCAGCTGCATTGGTTGCCAATTGAGTACCGAGTCAGGTTTGAGGTTATGGTATCACCCCAAGCGACCAGGGGCCAGCATACCTGTGGGACCGTCTCTCTCCATCTGCACCCTGAAGAGCCTCGCGCTCTTCAGACCAACACAGTCTAGAGGTCCCCAGACCGAAAGATGTCCACTTTGCCTTGACCAGGGCCAGGGCCTTCTCAGTCCTGGCCCTGGCCTGGTGGAACACGCTCCCGACAGAGACCAGGGCCCTGTGAGATTTTATTTATTTATTTATTTATTTATACTGTCGGTTTATATTCCACCCTCCCCGCATGGCAGCCCCGTAGCAAGGGGATTTGGGGGGAGGGGGCCTCAGGGGGTCCGCCAGCCAGTTAAATGAAAGTACAATGCAGGTGGTAAATTGGAGCACTTTGGGGGCAGCCCGAGAGGGAGGGGGCCCAGAAGAAACACCAGGAGGCCCCATGTTAGCTTCGGGCCAGCTGCATGGGCAGGCTCAGGGTGGCTTAGGTAAAGGTAAAGGTTCCCTTGCTCGAAAGCCAGTCGAATCCGACTCTAGGGTTGCGGTGCTCATCTCCGTTTCAAAGCCGAAGAGCCAGCGCTGTCCGAAGACGTTTCTGTGGTCATGTGGCCGGCATGACTAAACACCAAGGCACACGGAACGCTGTTACAACAAGTTAAAATATAACAGAATGAATGCAACAAAACATAGATGCATCAATGGAGCAATAGTCTACAATTCAGACAAGCAATCAAGTTTGTAAATAACGTGCCGTTGCATGTAGATGGCGGTAGCCTCTCCAAGGCTATGCTAGATGGTAGAGAGTGCACTGTGGCCACACCCGCGTCATTAGCTGTTCTTGTTGCTCTCATCAGGAGGGCCTTAACTGTTCAGTCATTAGCCGTTCAGATGTTGTCCACGCGTCGGTGCCAGTGGCGGCTCCTAATCGAAGGCCTGGTGGAAGAACTCCGTTTTCCAGGCCCTGCGGAACTGTAGGAGGTCCTGTGGGGCTCTGATGTCTTCCGGGAGCTCATTCCACCAGTAAGGAGCCACCACTGAAAAGGCCCTGTCCCTGGTCGAGGCCAATCTGACGTCTTTCGGACCAGGGAGAGTCAGGCAGTTTTGCGACCCTGACCTCAGTGCTCTCTGGGGGACATATTGGGAAAGGCGGTCCCTCAGGTAGTCAGGCCCCTGACCCTATAGGGCTTTAAAGGTCAAAACCAGCACCTTGACATGAATCCAGTATGCTATTAGGAGCCAGTGCAATGCCTACAGCACAGGCCAGATGTGCTCTCGTATAGATCTATTGCAGTTCCGCAGGGCCTGCAAAACGGAGCTGTTCTGCCGGGTCTTTGGTCACAGCAGCGGACATCACATAACATCGACCTCCCCTGCTCAAGCGACCATGGCGCTATTTACATCTTGGGCCCCTGGAGTGACTGATCTGTCCAAGCAGAAGGCCCCCAACCCTCCCTGGCACGAGCCCAGAAGACACTGAAGGAAGAAGGGACTAGCTGCCAGTAGATGTTTAAATTGTCAATTAATTTTTAAATTGTCTGAGTTAATGTTCCAATGAGCTGTCTTATTTAATTAATTGTATGGTTTTATCGTTGGGTGATGTTGTAAGCCGCCCTGAGCCCGCTCACGGGATAGGGCGGGATAAACGTCTCAAAATAAATAGACAAACAAACCAGGGGGACCCAGTTTAAAACCCCTACGCTGTTTTGAAGCTTGTTGGAGGACCTAGCCTACCTCACAGTGTTGTCGTTGGGGAGGTGCATGCCTATACAAACTCGAGCTCCTTGAAGGAAGAGTACGGGAATTTAAAAAAGGCCAATCCAAGCAGCGGTATTGCACACATTTTGCTCGGACACCTAGCAAGGTTGGAGGCTTTCGTCTGTATGCCCCGGGCGATTCTGCATCTAGCTTTTGGTCCACAGCTCAAAACCACATTCAAATACCTTGGGGCGATGCCATACTGACTGCAAAGTCACTCCTGAACGGCCATAAGTAAAGGTAAAGGTTCCCTTGCTCGAAAGCCAGTCGAGTCCGACTCTAGGGTTGCGGTGCTCATCTCAGTTTCAAAGCCGAAGAGCCAGCACTGTCTGAAGACGTTTCCATGGTCATGTGGCCGGCATGACTAAACACCAAGGCACACAGAACGCTGTTACCTTCCCACCGAAGAGGTACCTATTTATCTATCTGCAATTTCTTGCTTTCGAACTGCTAGGTTGGCAGGAGCTGGAACTAGAGACGGGAGCTCACTCCGTCATGCGGCACACTCGGGTCTCGAACTGCTGAACTACTGACCTTCCACAGCCTGCAGTTCAGCGTCTTAACCACTTGAGCCACCGCAGCTCCTTGAATGGCCATAAAGTGGCCATAAATCTATGCAGAAGGTACCATAAAATTCGATGATGAAAGGAAGCGAAAGCAGCATGGAGTGTGGAGGCCACCATAAAATCCAATGATCAAAGGAAGTGACAGCAGCATGCAATGCGGAGGGGAATTTCTGTTCCAACATGGGTTTCATAAATCAACAGAGGGAAAAGCCAATGCAGAATCAGCCCCTGCCTCTTCCGAGCCGGGTCCCTGATCCTGACACCAGCTGAGTGTGTGCATATCTCCAGCTCGGGGGGGGGGGGGGAACTGGCAGTTGTGCAGTTGGCAGGGGTAGGCAATGAAGATCCCTTCGGGAGAAGCGATTTACGATGAGCGGAGATATCTCTTTCCCGAGCCAGAGCAAGCCAAATGTTATGGACGGCATCCAAACCCCTCTTGTATCAAGACGCCGGATTGTTTCACAAGGCAAGCCAAGACGGGATTTAGAACTTGTCTCGATTCCAGAGGCTAAAGATCTTCCACCCTCTGTTGTCTTGTACATTCTCCCCACCCCCACTCCTTCCCCTCCAACTCAGTCTCGGGTTTTCACTGCCCATGATTAAACACTTCTCTCTTCTTAACTTCAGGATGGATTTCAACTGCCACGTGCGGGTCTGGCTCCTTTACGGAGAGGTGGTGACAATCCAAGAATATTTTAAGGCTCCTAGGGGAAAGTGGGAAGAGAAAAACAGGAGAGAAACAGGGGGAAAGGAGGGAGGGGTCTGTCACACATCCCCAACCCAGATTAAATGCTGAGTCATCTGAAAAGTCAGGAGCTGTGGTGGCTCAAGTGGTTAAGACGCTGAACTGCAGGCTGTGGAAGGTCAGTAGTTGACTTCGATTCTTCATCTTTGGATTCCTCTTCCTTTCCCAACTTGTGTCTCAAAAATTCCTTGGCTTTGAAAGTCGAGTCAATCTTTTCTCTTTTGTTGTTGATTTTAAAGATGACACCCTCTGGGATCGCCCACCTGTACAAAATTCCATTGGTTTGAAGAAAAGAGATTAAGTCCTTATAGCTTTACCTCTTGACGAATTTCAAATGGAATGTCTTTTAAAGTTTTAATGTTTGTATTCCCCATTTTCAGCGGAGTTGCTGAAGTTGCTTTTAAAATAGCATCTCTGGTCTGTCTTCTTGAGAATCTGACCACAATTTCTCCAGGAAGGCTGTTTATAGGCCCTATAGGCAGTCTCCATCTCTTTTACCAGTTCCTCCGCTGTTAAGCCTATTACTGGAGCAATGATCTCGCTGAGCAGCTTCCTCAGATCCTCCGTTTGCGATTCAGGAACTCCCTGGAATCTGAGAATCATGTTGGCTTTTTCCATTTGTAGCTGTAGCGAACGGTTTTCTTGGAAGTTTTGTTTTGCTTCAACTTCCCCCATTCTTTTCTTCATTTTCTTGTTTGTGGTGTCTATCTCTTTAATTCTCTCAGTTGTATGTTCCACCTTCTTCGCCGTTTCTGCCAGTTGTAGCTGCTGGGATGCGAAGTTTTGATTCAACGAGGTCAGTTGCTGGTTAATACCATCGAGTTGCTCCATCACCGGCTTGAGCATATCCTCTAACATTTTCATGATGTCTGCTCCCTCTTCCAGTTTTGGGCTCTGACTACCCGCCGGTTTCGCTTTAAACTTTCTTTGTGAGGCCGCCATTTTATACGATTGTTTACAATTCCAAACTGCTTCTCGCGGACTTGAAAAATTGTCACCTCGCTGTCAGCGCTCAAGTAAGTCTCTCCACACAAAATCGCTGCTTGTTTTCCCCCCCTGCCCCCTTCGCTACGCTTATCTGTCCGTTCGCATAAAAGGCATCCCTCTTTGCACTCCGCTTTTCCCACGGGGGGGGGGGAGTTCACTTTTAAAGTATTCCATTTATTTTGAACTCATGTTCATTGTCGGGCATTTCTCTGACCTCGCTCACAGTAAACGATATTCCGCTCGATCTCCAGCACTTGTCCCAGTCGAATCAGCTTGTACCCGAAGGTCACACAGCGGCAGGACCGTCAGGGCGGAGGGAAGCCTCCATTCTCCGGCATTTAGCCATCGAAGAGGCTGCCCCTCAAAAGCCCTATGGCCTGGAACCTTTTGCAAAGGCTCCGTGTGAGTGCTACTTGAGGTAGCACCCCTCCATACTGCTGGTGTACGAGTCACTCCCCTGAGGTCTGGGGAGAGTGACTGCCATCGCTGATCCACAAACCGGAAGTCAAAGCTGTATTAATTTTTCAAAAATATTAATAAAAAGTTAATGAGCAAAAAAAACCCCATGAAATGGCTGTGATTAAGGTGGAATCTGCATTTGTCTTTCCCACCAGTGTCCCAGTCTTTTGACTCCGTCTTCGAGAAAGCTGTCTACATTTGGTGTCATTTTCACACCTCAAGAGTGCTAGCATACTTTTGCACGTCCACATATGTTTATCCTTTCGGGGTGGCTCCACTGTCATTGCACCTCCGCACTGCTTTAAAAGAATCTTCTCCAAACAACATTCAAACAAGCATAGAGAAAGACGGTGTCAATGCAGCACAAAAATGATTTTAAAATGCAAATGCAGATTTGGCCTAAGAGAGTCTGGTGATGCAAGCTATGATGCCGCAGCAGCCGCAGAACTGGAAGCAGGAGATGGCCAGTTCCACTGCGGGCCTGATGGAAGCCCTCCGGGGGCCTGATCCGGCCCCCAGGCCACATGTTTGACACCCCTGCCTTAGAGTGACGTAGCCCCTCCCAAATATCCAGGCATACTGAGTCCCTCACTCCAACAGTTCTTTGTATGTTGAAGCATTCAGTTATGTGACTCCTCTCTCTGGCCTTCTGATACGGTACAGTCCGGACACAACTCGACCTCCTTCAGGAGAGCCAGCCCTGTGAAGGAGAAGAAACCGACTTCCTGGTGTTTTCAAGAGTGTTATTCAGCAAGCTGTTCCTTTTTTAAAAAAAAAATCAAAAAGTAGTGAGGCAGCAGACACCGGGACATCTGCAGTTCTGCCAACCGCACCAAGTTGTTGGTTTTTTTCCCCTGCCGGCCCCAGCAAAACTTGGCATCACGAGGCTTTGACCCCGATTTCTCAGAAAGCCGCCGGAGGACCAGCTGCAGACCTTCCCACCCCCCTTTAAATTTAGCTACCGGAGAGAGGAGATCAGCTGTCTCCCAACCTAGCTGATTAGGGGAAATGCGGCTGAGGCCGGAGAGTTGGGAGAAGCAGTTCGGATGCAGTGAAGGAGCAGAAAAGGGGGGGGCATCTCTCTGTGCCCCCTGGGAGGGAGAGAGGGAGAAAAGATGTTTACTGCCGAAGCCATCATCCCTAACAATGGTCAGCTTCACCCAAGGCTTGTCAGGAAACCAAAATAGAAGGCACGGCCCTGTCCTCCGTGAAGAAGATCATCAGGGTAGCAAAAGGGCTTTTGCTTTTGGCAGAGGCAGGAAATATTACCCGCAGTCCCCCCGCAAGGGTGCAAAGAGGAAGAGGGCGGGCGGGAGGCATGATTCCAAAAGGAAGCCGAGCATTCTATCAGGTGTGGGCGGGTTGCATTACGCTGCCAAGCTCAGCAGGGAAACAAGAGCCCCTCCAAAGGGTGACTGGATCCAAGTGGCGTGGATTTGCTCCCGGAGGCCGAGGGATCGGCCAAGTAAGAGCCTTTGACCCACCACATCTTTATCCCACCCATCCCCCATGGAGATTAGGGTGGAGTACACATTTGGTGTAGGTGGTTAAGAGCGGCGGACTCTAATCTGGAGGACTGGGCTTGATTCCCCACTCCTCCACATGCAGTCAGCTGGGTGACCTTGGGTCAGTCACAAGTTCTCTCAGAGCTCGCTCAGCCCCACCTACCTTGCAGGGTGCCTGTTGTGGGGAGAGGAAGGGAAGGTGATTGTAGGCTGCTCCAAGATTCCTTCAGGTAGTGAAGAGCAGGGCCTCCTCCTCCTCCTCCTCGCATTTGGACATCACAACAATCCTGTGGGGTACGACAGGATGAGTGGAAGCCCATGATCCCCCAACGAGTTTGACCCTGGGTCACCCAGAGGGGCCATGGTGGCTCAGAGGTTAAGATGCTGAGCTGCAGACCAGAAGGTCTGTAGCTTGGCAGCTCGAGACCCGAGTGCCGCGTGACAGAGAGAGCTCCCGTCTCTGGCCCTAGCACCTGCCAACCTAGCCGTTCGAAAGCAAGAAATTGCAGGTAGATAAATAGGTACAACTTCAGTGCCATGGAGAAGTCTTCAGACAGCGCTGGCTCGTCGGCTTGGAAACAGAGAAGAGCACCGCCCCCTAAAGTCAGATTCGACTGGCTTTCGAGCAAGGGAAATCTTTACCTTTATACCCAGAGAACTAAATATATTGGCAGTCCCCCTATCCAGGATGCTAGATGCTCTGGCCAGACACGTTTCCCCATCTCCTTCTCAGTTGCTCTTAACATCCTATGCGTCTTGGAGCATGCTAAGGATAGATGGGGGTTTCCCAGCACACACTCTCTGGGGGAATAGAGAATTGCTCAAGTACCCTTTGGGGTGTTTTTGCTGCTTCTATGATTATTAATTGTTTATTGTTGTTGTGGTTGTTGCCAGGGCTTTTTTTTGTAAAAAAAGCCCAGCAGGAACTCATTAGCATAATAGGCCACACCCAACAGCAGAAGCTCATTAGCATATTAGGCCACACCCTGACATCACATCTCATTAGCATATGAGGCCACACCCCCAATGTTACCAGAAGTGTGGTCATCCAGCCAACACACCCACCTTTTGCTTGTTGTTCTGTTTACCTTGTTTGTTGTCAAAACCCAGGGCCTTTTTTTGTAGCAGGAACTCCTTTGCATGTTAGGCCACACACCCCTAATGTAGCCAATCCTAATGAGTTTCTGCTGTTGGGTGTGGCCTATTATGCTAATGAGTTCCTGCTGGGCGTGGCCAACTCAGGAGCCAGCCGGAACTCCATTCCTGTGCGTTCCTGCCCAAAAATAGCCCTGGTTGTTGCTGTTTTAATTCATTATATCCCACCTATCTCACCTCTAGTTTATCCTCACAACAACCCTACGAGGTAGGTTAGGCTGAGAAAATTTTAAGCTGAGAGAAAGGAGGTGTTGTGGCTCAGTGGAAGAAGCCTCTGCTTTGCAAGCAGAAGGTCCCAGGTTCAATTCCCAGTGTCTCCTGTTGAAAGGGACTAGGCCAGTCATGGCAAACCTTTTAGAGACCGAGTGCCCAAACTGCGACCCAAAACCCAATTATTTATCGCAAAGTGCCAACATGGCAATTTAACCTGAATACTGAGATTTTACTTTAGAAAAAACCACTCATACATTAACTTAAGATGATCCAAACAAAGTAAGGAAAGCAATCCCAAATGCTTTCATTTACTTAAAATTATTTGGCAGAGAATACGACACTTTAATGGTGGCCTGGGCCTGGCTGGGGCGATGGCACGCATGCCCACAGAGAGGGCTCTGAGTGCCACCTCTGGCACCCGTGCCATAGGTTCGCCACCACTGGAGTAGGCAGTAGGTGACGTGAAAGACTTCTGCCTGAGACCCTGGAGAGTGGCTGCCAGTCTGAGTAGACAATACTGACCTTGATGGACCAGCAGACTGATTCAGTCTAAGGCGGCTTCACCTGTCAGTGTGACTGGCCCAAGGTCACCCAGCGAGCTTCCATGGCATTCGAACCTGGGTCTCCCTTATACTAGTCTGACACTCTTAACCACTATGCCACCCTGTCTCTGATTGGCACGAAGCGCCCACATCGTCATCAGTCTTTGCATTGCTTTCATCCTGCTGCTGATGCTGGGGTTTCGGTGCTGGCAACGGATCTTCCACATGCACAACTTTTCTGCTTTTTCCTGGGCAGTTTTTTCTTACTTTCCCCTTGCCCACGTGCTCTGCAGTCACGTCGCCTTGGTCAGGAGTTCGTGGACATCAGTCAGAATGAAAGGATGTCACCTGCAGGGTTGCTGTAGACTCTTTGAGGGACCTCAAACCATCTGGATGACGTGGTCAGTTTTCAGTTGCCATTTCCGGGCTCTGACATGGTGCCGTCTCTTCCTCCCTCTGAATCCGGCCTCAGCAGTTGCATTCAGTGTTTCCCCTGGCTTTTTTTTTTTTTTAATAATAATTTTTTATTTTATATTTGGCAATATACAAACCAGAATATAGCAATGATGAGGGGGGGGGGAAGCAATTGTGACAACAAACACCACTTAATATTCAAATAACACAGAGGGCATTACTTTGCACCAGAACTAGTATTTCCGTGTTTTTGACAGGTAAGTCACTTAAGGTCCCTGCCACACCGGGGGGGGGGGGGGGGGCAGCAAGTGTGACTTTTTAAAGCCGCACCAAAAGAAACACGCGGCGGCGGGATCACATTGATCCCCTCCCCGGCACGATCAGATGCAGGGGGAAGACATGGTGGGGAAAGAGAGGCTGCCGAACTGCGCATGTGTGAGCATGCGCAGTTCAGCCAGGACCCTGGGATGCGCCGGCAGAAGGACGCGCCGGTGATCCCACGACCGGGCTTGATGCGGCCGTGCTGGAAGGTCCACCTCGGTAGGTGGTGTATTTTTGCTGCGGCTTTTCGGGCGGAAGGGCCGAATCTGGGACAGGTGCGCAACACTTCCCAGATGTTGTGGTGGGATCGTGCCCGTTTGCTGGGCCCCCGATCCGTCCCTCTCCCGGCCCCAAACCTTTCGTGTGACCGGGGCCTAAGTAACCTCAATGCATACAGATGCAAAGAGACAACAAACACCAATTAACAAAGAGTGTCTCACAAGGGAGGCAGTATAGCCAGGTTAGTAGCAATATTAGCTGCTGTGCCTTCAGAAACAGAGCCAGTGTTGATCTTTAACAAAGGAGGGGACCACCGCTTTTTCTGAGAGAAACTGAATTATTGCAAACCACTTACAGACAAATGGTGTTTGATAGTCCTCGTTGGGGTGATTAGATACACCACTTGCTATTTTCCCCATAATAAATTGCATCCAAATCTTATCATACCATAGGTTTAAAGGTGGGCCCGAATCTGATTTCCACTTAGCAGCTATGGTAAGTCTAGCGGCGGCAATCAATATGGAGATTGAGTCTCTCATTTGTTGTGGTGGAGGTGGATCTGGCCAGACTTCAAGTAGTAGTAATTCAGGGGAGAAGGGGATCGTTAGACTGAAAATCAGATTGGTGGCCTGAATGATTTCCTTCCAGATAAAGGGGCAATCCCACCAGCAACGCCAGAATGTCGCAGAGAGGCGACAACCTTTCCAGCACAGCGGACTGATTGTTTTATTTATATTATGCAATCTTTGGGGGGTGTAATACCAGCGAGATTTTATTTTTAAAAAATTGGAAATTAATATTGAAAACCTGGCGGTTTTAACCCCTGGATATCCTTACCCAACGAAAAGGAAGCCTCACTCAGAGGCATCCTAGACAACAGTTTTGGGAATCGCAGAATGGCTCTCCTGGGTATTCTCTATTCGTAAAGAGTAGCTCCGAGTGGAATGATATTTATACTTACAATGTATTTCGTACCTATAATTTATGTCTCGTACACAATGCTGATTTAGGCAGAAACAAATCATGTTGCCTGTGTGTGTGTGTGTGTGTGTGTGTGTGTGTGTGTGTGTGTGTGTGTGTTGTGGGGAACGTTCAAGCCTGAGGACACCGAGAATGGCACCTAAAAGAGGAAACCGTGAAGCTGGTCTTTACAGGCGAAAAGAGGAATCAAGATGGGCCCAGGCCTGGATGGCCCAGGCTAAGCCTAGTCTTGTCGGATCTTTTGGAGAGCCAGTTTGGTGTGGTGGTTAAGTGCGCGGACTCGAATCTGGGAGAACCGGGTTTGATTCCCCGACTCCTCCACTTGCACCTGCTGATGTGACCTTGGGTCAGTCACAAGCTCTGGCACAGCTGTCCTTGAAAAAGAGCAGTTTGTGTCAGAGTTCTCTCAGCCCCGCCTACCTCACAGGGTGTCTGTTGTGGGGAGGGGGAAGGGAAGGAGTTTGCCAGCCGCTCTGAGACTCCTTTGGGTAGTGAAGGGTGGGGTATGAATCCAATCTCTTCTTCTTCTTCTTTTACCTCACAGGGTGTCTGTTGTGGGGAGGAGAAGGGAAAGGAGTTTGTAAGCCGCTCTGAGACTCCTTTGGGTAGTGAAGGGCGGGGTATAAATCCAATCTCTTCTTCTTCTTCTTCTAAGCAGGATCAGCCCTGGTTAGTACTTGGATGGGAGACCACCACAGATAGACCAGGGTTGCTACCAGTGTTCCCTCTAAGCTGAGTTAGTGTGAGCTGGCTCACGGTTTTGTAGCCTCCGGCTCACACATTTTTGTCTTAGCTCAGGAAGGAGGGCTCCAGAGCAAACTAATTGATGCAGTAGCCAAACCGCTTGCTCACAGCTTTAATGCCGGTAGCTCAACAAGTGGAATTTTTGCTCACAAGACTCCACGGCTTAGAGGGAACATTGGGGCAATGCGTGGCTGACCCAAGGTCACCCAGGAGGCTACCATGGCAGGAGTGGGGATTCGAATCTGGGTCCCCCAGATACTAGACAAACACGCCTCTGTTTGTCTCTTGGCCTGAAAACCCTTTGGGGTTGCCCTAACTCGGCGGCGACTTGTTGGCACATTCCGCCACTGATCAAGGTGGGCGGTGCCCACTGATGGCTCTTACGGGGCCCACCAAGTGTTTTCAGAAAGCGGATGGGGCCAGGAGGCGCTTTTACCCAGCAAGGCTTCTGATTGGCCACTCGGGATTCGATTGGCTCAGCAGCCAGCCACCACTGCATAAGAATCCTCACGGTGTGACTGAAGGGACGTCGTGGCGGCCATTTTGTGGCTGGCTCAACCTCCTGCGGCAGCCATTTTGGGGCTGGGCCCACCACCTTGTGTCAGAATTCCAAAGGTGCCCTCAGGGCCAAAAAGGCTGCGGGAAAACCCTTCTCTGAAGGCTCTTTTTCTGAGGAGGGGGTGGAGTCACTGGGACCCTGCATCATAGTGAGGAACCCTATGCAGGCTAAAATGAGTGGGGTGGTGGTGGTCAGGGGAAATCAGTACCTCCTGGAAATGACACTGGGGGACATGACCAGGAGATGACACACCTGGGTGCCTGCTCGATCCTGAAAGCTAGAGGTCCATGAAGAGAGAGGAGGAGAGATTGGATTTATACCCCACCCTTCACTACCTGAGTGGCTTACGATCTCCTTTCCCTTCCCCTCCCACAGCAGACACCCTGTGAGGCAGGTGGGGTTGAGAGAGCTCTCTTGAGGTCTGCTCGTGAGAGAGCAGCTCTGAAAGAACTTGTGACTGACCCCAGGTCACACCAGCAGCTGCATGTTGTGGAGTGGGGAATCAAATCCGGTTCTCCCAGAGTCGAGTCTGTACTCCTCACCACTACACCAAACTGAGAAATCCAAAATCATTGCTACTTGCAGCCCAATGCATGGATTCACATACATACATACTCATATGTGTGCACATTTCCCACTCAGCCATGTACATATGGCAGTGAAGTTGCCACTGACTTATGGCAACCCTAGCAAGGCGCTTTCCAGGCAAGTAAAAAGCAAAGGTGCTGTGCCATTATCTTCCTTTGCAGAGTCTTTTTTGGTGGTCTTTCTGCCAAATACCAACCCTGCTTAGCTTCCAAGATCTAACAGTAGTGGACTTCACCATAACTGTTCCACATCTCCTTTCACATACACCTTTTATCCTACTTTCCAAGATGTTGTGATGGTTAGGAGTGCAGACTCTAATCTGGGAGAACTGGGTTTGATTCCCCACTTCTCCACATGCAGCTGCTGGTGTGACCTTGGGTCAGTCACAAGTTCTGTCAGAGGTGTTCTCTCAAGGGCAGTTCTCGAAGGGTCGTTGTCTGCAGGCTTTGTGGGCCACCCCGATGAGTCTCACACATTATGTTCCCTTCATCCATGTCAGTTTGGTGAAGTGGTTAAGTGCATGGACTCTAATCTGGGAGAACCGGGTTTGATTCCCCACTCCTCCACTTGCAGCTGCTGGATGACCTTGGGCAAGCCGTAGTTCTGTCAGAGCTGTTCTTGAAAAAGAGCAGTTTCTGTCAAGAGCTCTCTCAGCCCCACCCACCTCACAGGGTGTCTGTTGTGGGGAGGGGAAGGGAAAGAAGTTTGTAAGCCGCTCTGAGACTCCTTTGGGTAGTGAAGGGCGGGGTATAAATCCAATCTCTTCTTCTTCTTTTACCTCACAGGGTGTCTTGTTGTGGGCAGGGGAAGGGAAAGGAGTTTGAAAGCCGCTCTGAGACTCCTTTGGGTAGTGAAGGGCGGGGTATAAATCCAATCTCCTCCTCCTCCTCCTCTTTCTTCTTCTTCTTCTTCTTCTTCTTCTTCTTCTTCTTCTTCTTCTTCTTCTTCTTCTTCTTCTTCTTCTTCTTCTTCTTCTTCTGCTGCTGCTGCTGCTGCTGCTGCTGCTGCTGCTGCTGCTGCTGCTGCTGCGAGCACCTTCCTGAAAATTTCGGCGGGGGCTGAAGCCCCGCCGCCCCCACGAAGATTACGCCTATAGAAGCTTTGTGTGATCCCCATGTGAAAACGGGTAGCCCAGCTAAGTGGCAAGGGTCTTCTTATTGTCTCATAGGGACCCACCGCCCCTCGTTGCCTTCATGAGAACTTGTATCCTGCATCGTTATTCCAAAGGGCCTCTATCCCTTCTTGTCGCCCGAATGGAACCAGCAGATCCCTAATTTGGTGTGGAAGAGCTGGTTTGATGTGCAGCCCATGTCACAGCACAAAGATTAGAGCTCCTCAGGTAGATGTGGCAAGCAGAGAATCGGTGAGGCTGCCTTCCCGGTAACCCCGTTCGTTCTGCTGCGGGAGTGACATCAAAGGTTCCACTCCCCACCCCTCCCCCAGACCCAGTTGGAAGACGAGCCGCTCGGCGAGGAGAGGGATGCTGTTGTTATTCTGCAGAGAAATATTTCAAAGCTTCCGAAACCGCGCGGCAGAGAAAAGAGATCATTTGTAGAGAATGTGATTGAAGGGGGGGGGGAGACACCCTTCTTTAGTAGGATATGGGAAATGCCCCCCCCAAAAAAAGATTCCTGAAATAACAATTTCTAGTAGTTTTATCTTGCTCTTCCTTCAAGGCGGTAACGGTTCTCCCTTGCCCGTTTCATTCTCAAAGAGATCCAGTGAGGGAGGTCGGGCTGAGAGAGAATGACCGGCCCAAAGTCACTCTGGAAGTGTCAGGAGAGAGGCTGAATTTGAACCTGGATCTCTTGGCTAACCACGACCCCACATGGGACCTAGAATAATAGAGTTGGAAGGGGCTATACAGACCATCTGGTCCATTTGTTATGAGGGCCGGACCTGACATAAATGAGACCTTGTTGGGCCGGGCCACGTGTGTCATGAAATGTAATGCCAGGTATAAACTTTATAAAGGACACAAACACAAAGGTTTGGGGTTTTTTAAAAAATAAAAACATGCTTAAACCTTAGCACTCTTGCAATATTCTGTTTTATTTAACAGTGTCTGATCACTGACACCTCTTGCTCTGAATTATTACATCGAAATGTCTGTGCTGATGCAATCTTGAGTATGCTGCTCAGGTGTGTCTCTGTAAGCTGCAAACCCACAGTGACACAGCAGCAGCAGCAGAACTGGAAGAAGAAGCAGAAGACAGCCAGTTCCAGCGCGGGCCTGATAGAAGCCCTCCGGGGGCCTGATCCAGCCCCCGGGCCACATGTTTGACACCCCTGACCTAGTCCAACCCCTGCTCAATGCAGGATCAGCCTAGCGCATCCCTGACAAGTGTTTGTCCAGCTGCTGCTTCAAGACTGCCAGTGAGGGGGAGCTCACCATCTCCCTAGGCAGCTGATTCCAGGTTGAACCACTCTTACTGTCAAAACGTTTTTCCTAAGTTCCAGCTGGTACCTTCCTGCCCTTAATTGAAACCCATTCTTGCGTGTCCTCTCCTCTGCTGCCAACAGGAACAGCTCCCTGCCCTCCTCTAAGGGACAGCCCTTCACATACTTCAAGACAGCCATCCTGTCCCCCCGCAGCCTCCTCTTCTCCAGACTGATCATCCCCAAGTCCTTCAGACTTTCCTGGTAGGGCTTGGTCTCCAGGCCCCCGATCGTCCCCGTCGCTCTCCTCTTCACCCGCTCCATCCTGTCCACGTTCATTTGCAAGCAAGGCCTCCAGAACTGCACCCAGTACTCCAGGTGTGGCCTGACCAATGCGGCATACAGCGGGACTCTGACGTCTTGTGATCTGAAGGTTATTGCCTCACCATTGTGGGACTCATCCCTTTCAACCTCAGTCCCTTCTTCTGCATTATGGGGACAACGGCATCCCAATTCCATTGCTGAGGCCACCCAAAGGAGGGGAGGTAGCAGTCACGCACCCTTGGGCTGGGGTCATGCCTGGTCTGGATTCAGTGGCAAACTCCCGCCGTCCAGCAGCCATAGACGAGGCCGTCATTGGGGTGACAGGAAGCGGATCTCTTTCAAGACTGCATCCAGTGTGGACCTGGAAGAATATTTTTTATTTCCTCCTCTTTTTATTTAAATCAGCGCTCTTCAGTGCAGTGACCGTAGGCGCCAAGTGGGTGTGGCACTTGCCCAACAAGGCTTCTGATTGGCCACTGGAGGTTTCTTGGCTCTGTGGATATTTACAAACATTGCTTTGGCAGCAGCTGCCGGCACAACAGAGGGATCTTCATAGTGTGACTGAATGTACAGCTGTTTTCTGACAGCCATTTTGTGGCTGCACCCGCCAAACCGAGTGAGAATTCCAAAGGTGCCCACAGGTTTGGAAAGGTTGGGGACCCCTGATGTACACAGCTTAGAGAACACTTACGTGGAACAGTCAATTCATCGATCCGTTCACACTAGCCTGTCTTGCGCAGTGCAGCTTATACCAAGAGAATGTACGCACTGTACTTTATAAATTGTTACGATATCATTGTTAGGCCCCGGGGCTATCAGAAACTGGCTAGAAGAAGAGAAGAGATTGGATTTATACCACGCCCTTCACTACCTGAAGAAACGCACCGCGCACCGATCTCCAGGACACGGCGCCCCGCACCGCTCCAGCTCCTCGAGTCATGGCTGCCGCTCCAGGACAAATATCCACCTACGATCCAGCGCATCCTGAACTCTGGGAAGCCTGGGTCGAACAGCTGAAACACTTCTTCAAGATCCAGAGAACAGATGATGCCGATTTGAAGAAGTCCTGGCTGCTCGGCACATGCGGGGTCACCATGATCCGCTTGGTCCAGGGCCTAATCATCCCGAAAACCCTGGAAGAGGCCACCTACGATGAGCTGGTAAAAGCCCTGATGGGCCATTTCACACCAAAGCCCTCCAAAAATGGCGATCCAGGTGGACTTCATGGCGTGCACCCAGAGGTCCGGAGAATCAGCCACCAATTTCTTAGCCGACATCCGTCAGCTAGCAATCAACTGTGAGTTCCTGGCCATTGAAGACACACTCCTGAACCAGTTCATCTGGGGGGTCCGGGAAACAAAACTAAGAAGGAAGTTCATCAGCCTGGAGGACCTCAAGATCGACAAGGCACTCTGGGCCACTTCCGCTTATGAGAAATCCCAACAGGATCGTCAGGCCACCACTGCACACCAGGCCAGTGCCGCCCAAGACTCTGACATCTCGGACAACAAGGAAGCTCACCAGGTACGGCGCCCGGCTCGGCCTGAAGGGCACAAGTCAACAACTCCAGCCATCTGCTCCAGTGCCTGTCAAGACCAGTGCCCCTTATGCCCTGTGCCAGCTGCGAGGAAGACCACGAGCACCGATCCTGCCAGTTCCGCAATGCAATCTGCTGGACTTGTGGTAAAGCCGGCCATCTTGCATCTGTCTGCCACTCCCGGGGCACTCGCCGGAGGTCAACTGCACACGAGGAAGCCATGGACCTTCACACCCTGACCGTCAACCAGCACCAGCATCAGGTAATGAATTTGCCCCCTGACGCCCCCAACAAAATGCATGTTACCATGATGATAGAGGGGTCCCCCTGTAGAATGGAATTGGATACTAGGTCTTTGTTCTCTATCATTTCGGCGGAGACCCTGCAGAGGCTCTGCCCGAGGGGGGGGACCCCTCCTGAAGAAACCCTACGGGACTTCCAAAAAAACCCGGTGGCCATCAGGGGATGGGGCAAATTCTGGCTTAGATACAAGGATTTTGATTAACTATTGGACTTGCTGGTGGTGGAAGGAAGGCTCACGAGCCTACTGGGACTCTCGTGGTTTGGTCCTCTGGGTTTTGGGGTGACGGGTGTAAACCAAGTACCGGCATTGGACTTTAATGCAGTATGTAATGAGATTCCGGGGGTATTTGACAGTACGATGGGCCGATACTCAGGGCCCCCAGTTGTGCTAGAACTAGACCCCACGGTGAGGTGTTGGGATTCTTTGATTCAGGGTTGATGGTTGTATTGCAAACACAAGAGCCACACTTCTTAAAAGAAAAATATCTTTACTATAAAAACAAAATAAAACATGGGTATGGTACTTTGGATATAAGAAATAAAATAAAAGGTTACATACTTGCAGTTACTCTCAGTAATAAATGCTAAGAGCTACATCTTTCTATCTGTCTTGGCTTCTAGAAGAGAACTTCCTCTTTGGTTCACACAAAGGGCCATAAACCTTGTGAATACATTAATGCTAGATCAAAACATGTCCACAAACAAGTTGTTAGTTGACCAATACAAAGGTTACAGGTCACTTCATTAGGATAAACAACTCCCAAAAACTTTCCCGCCATTGAATACATTATGTAACGTAACATCCTGTTTCCTAACAAACAACATTTAACTCTGTAATGACTGAAGTGTAAGAAACTTGAGATTCCGGGGGTATTTGACAGTATGCTGGGCTGATACTCAGGGCCCCCAGTTGTGCTAGAACTAGACCCCACAGTGAGGCCCATCCGAATGAAGACCAGGTGGCCCCCGTTTGCGCTACGGCCTAAGATCGAGGCAGAACTGGACCGCCTGGTGGAACAAGGGGTGCAAGAACTCGTGCCACATGCCCAGTGGGAGACCCCCATAGTCACCCCGGTAAAGCCGAATGGGGACGTTCAAATTTGTGCCGATTATAAGTGTACGATTAATAAGGCATTTCAGGACCACGTGTACCCGGTACCGGTGGTCAGTCACATATTGGCTTCATTGGCTGGGGCAAAGGTTTTTGGAAAGCTGGACTTGGCACACGCCTACCAGCAATTGCCAGTGGACGATGCTACCACCGAGGCCCAAACGATTGTGACCCACAGGGGGGCTTTCAGAGTCAGGCAGCTACAATTTGGAGTAAGCGTGGCCCCGGGGATTTTTCAAAATCTGATGCATTGTCTCCTCAAAGGCATTCCAGGAGTTCAGCTATTCTTTGACGACGTTCTGATAGCGGCACCCGACTCCGAGACTTTTGCCGTGTGACTCAGGATGGTGCTCCAACGCTTCGTTGGCGCCGGTTTAAAGGTGAAGCATGAAAAATGTCTCCTAGGGGTGCCACGGGTGGAGTACATGGGGTTTGCAGTGGATGCCCAAGCGATCTACTCAACGCAGGACAAGATCCACGCAATCGTGCAGGCGCCCACTCCCTCATCCAAGGCGGAACTGCAGGCCTTTTAAGGCCTATTGAACTTTTACCACTCGTTCTTGCCCCACAAGGCCACTGTAGGCGAACCCCTTCACCGTCTGCTGGACAAGCACGCTCCCTGGGTCTGGGGTCCCAAACACTCCGCCACTTTCCGGGCAGTGGAAGATCTGTTGTCCTCGAATGCAGTCCTCACCCATTTTGACGAGGCCCTGCCGGTGGTGTTGGCTTGCGATGCTTCCCTGTACGGTGTGGGGGAGGTCTTGGGACACAGGCTGGCCTACAGCTGCGAGGTTCCAATCGCCTATTACTCTCGCACGTTGTCTGAGGCGGAGCGCAATTATGTCCAGATAGATAAAGAGGCTTTGGCGATCGTAGCCAGCATGAAGAAATTTCATGACTATCTCTATGGCCGGGCTTTCACAATCGTGACAGACCACAAACCCCTCTTGGGTCTCCTTGCACCGGACTACCGGACCACCGGACCCCGCAACTGCTATCCCCTCAGGTGCTGTGCTGGTCCATATTCTTGGCGGGGTATCAGCACTCGCTCACTCACCTCCCCGGTAAGGCGATGGGCCACGCCGACGCCCTGAGCTGTCTCCCGCTCCCTACCTCTGACCCTGATCCAGCCTGGCACATCACATTGCCTTGCTAGAAGACCTGCCTGACCACCCAGTGCAGGTGGGGGAGGTGGCATGCTACACTGCCCAGGATCGCGTTCTCTCCTGGGTCTTGGACTGGGTGGGGAGGGGATGGCCTGCTGGCCCACTGGGACATTACTTTATGGTGTTTTCGGCCCCCAGGATGAGCTGTCCTCCCACAAGGGGTGCCTGCTTTGGGACAGCAGGGTGGTAATCCCCACTCCACTCAGAAATCGAGTCCTTGGCGCACTGCACGAGAATCACCCGTGGATCGTCAGGATAAAGGCCCTGACCAGGAGCTATGTGTGGTGGCCGGGGCTGGACAGTGAAATTGAGGACAAAGTTAAGTGCTGCCAGAAGTGTCAGGAATCCAGAATCGAGCCCCCGCACACCCCGGTGCGGCCATGGGAGTCGTCCCATAAACCCTGGGCGCAGCTACATTTGGATTTTGATGGGCCCTTCCAGAGACAAATATTCTTTCTGCTGGTTGAAGCATACTCTAAATGGCTAGAGGTAGTACCGGTCCCCTTTACCTTCTCCCGGTCGGCCATCCGCACGATGTGGCGGATCTTTAGCTCCCATGGCATTCCCGGACAACAGCACGGCCTTTACCTCAGCAGAGTTTCAGGAGTTCGTGCAATATTACAGCATCAGACACATACACTCCGCTCCATTTCACCCCGCAACCAACAGCCAGGCTGAAGGCATGGTCAGGACTATGAAAGAGTCCCTGCACCACATAGATCAGGGGGACTGGGACTACAAGTTAGCTGCTTTTCTCTTTAGCCAGCACACAACCCCACACACCACAACTGGCCGCAGTCCAGCCGAGCTCCTACCGACCCGACTGGACTGCCTCCACCCAGACAGGGCACAGCCACCGAAGACCAGGAGGCTCCAAGGGGGTTCTTCCCGGGGGACCCTGTGTACGCCCGGAACTATGCCCGGGGTCCCATGAGGATTCCTGCTAGAGTCGTCCGGGTGACAGAGCCGCTCTCCTATGAAGCCTCTGATGAAGATGGGCAGCTGTCGAGATGGCACATAGACCAACTACACCACCTCCTCCTTCCAGCAGACACTGACACTCCCGCCGACAGCGCCTCTGACGGTCCAACTCCCCTGGGAGCCCGAGGCAACTGCCCCAGCCGAGCCGCGTCCGAGCATTCCACAAGGCCAAAACAACAGCAGCAATGCAGAGCTGACAGGCAGCCAGGAGCCACCCAGCGGCCCCACACCGGTGGAGGTTCCAGCGACTGAGGCCCCTTCACCCAAACCGTCCAGGATGATGCCGGAGAGCACAGCCTCAGAGCCAGGAGTACGCCGTTCCACTAGGGAGCAGTGGGTGTTGTGTACCATGATAAGACTACATGCACGTGGTCGGACTCGCACATGGCTGCAGGAACGTGCCGAGCTTCGCACTATGGATCCTAGAACTCACTGTATCGGTCAGCTCTGATCCGAATAGGGAACCAATAGGGGGAGTCGTGTGTAAATAATCCAATTACGGGTGTGGGTGTTGGGTGTGTTTTGAACGGGAATATAAGCGGGCCATGGGCCACGCGAGTCATCTCCAGTTCTCCGATGTACAAATAAAGTATGAGGAACTGGCCCACTGTGGACTATGCCATTAATATCTGGACCATAGGACTGGCTGTAAGATCAGAAGATTGCCGGAATGAAAACTTTACGCCATCTATCTTAATACTGCGAGCACCTTAATGTATTGTTGTGATGTTAAGAATATTTTATAGTGTTTTTATTTTTTATGGCTTTATGCTAATTCGGCACACTGCCATCTATTGTAAGCCACCCAGAGCCTATTTACAGAGTGGATGGGGTATAAATATAAGTATAAATAAATAAGCTGAAATCACTATACCATGCATCAGTCTCAGTACTTTATATGTTTACAAACTCCTTTCCCTTCCCCTCCCCACCACAGACACCCTGTGAAGGAGGTGGGGCTGAGAGCGCTCTGACAGAAATGGCTCTTTTTCAAGTACAGCTCTGACAGAACTATGGCTTGCCCAAGGTCATCCAGCAGGTGCAAGTGGAGGAGGGTGGAATCAAACCTGGTTCTTCTAGATTAGAGTCCGCACACTTAACCACTACACCAAACTGGCTCTCAAACTGGCTAGTGAGTCTACTGGTTGTGGAAAGTCAAGTCAGAGCCGAGTTCAGGTGAAGCCTTGGGGTTTTCAAGGCAAGAGATGAATAGACGTGGTTTTGCCATCGCCTGCCTTTGTGAAGCAACCATGGGCTTCCTTGGTGGTCTCCCATCCAAGTACTGACCAGGGCTGACCCTGCTTAAGTAAAGGTAAAGGTTTCCCTTGCTCGAAAGCCAGTCGAATCCGACTCTAGGGTTGCGGTGCTCATCTCCGTTTCAAAGCCGAAGAGCCAGCGCTGTCCGAAGACGTTTCCGTGGTCATGTGGCCTGCATGACTAAACACCAAGGCGCATGGAACGCTGTTCCCTTCCCACCAAAGTGGTACCTATTTATCTACTTGCAGTTTCTTGCTTTCGAACTGCTAGGTTGGCAGGAGCTGGAACTAGAGATGGGAGCTCACTCCATCATGCGGCACCCGGGTCTCAAACTGCTGAACTACTGACCTTCCACAGCCTGCAGTTCAGCGTCTTAACCACTTGAGCCACCGCAGCTCCTAAGACCCTGCTTAGCTGAGTGCATTGGTATTTCCGTGCACATGATTAACGTTAGAATTTTGGAACACCTTTCTTGAATCAGGAATTCCATTATGACAGCTCCTCTCGTTGAGCCTTTTGTTATGGCCCACCATGACCCAGAGAAGTTTTTTTAAAAATGTTATTTACAAAGGTACACCACAGAAATACATATGTCATGATA
>NW_015177147.1:0-22320 GCF_001447785.1 Gekko japonicus
TGAGGCGTGGGGGCCGGATCCTGTACAGTATGTTTCTTGGCTTGCCTCCAAGTCAGTAGAGTAGCTCAATCTCCTTCCCCAAGAGACAGCCATCTTCTCATGGACACAGAGATCACTAGGGTTCCTTGCTCCAGGTTGGGAAATTCCTCAAGATTTTGGGATGGAGCCCGAGGAGGGCATGGCTTGTGGAGAGGTGGGAGTTCAGTGGGGCATAATGCCATACAGTCCACCTTCCAAAGTTGCCATTTTCTCCAGGTGAACTGATCCCTGTTGCCTGGAGATCAGTGTAATCCCAGGAGATCTCCAGCCACCACCTGGAGGTTGTCACCTCCCTCCACACATAACCCTAAATAAGCCATAACTCAAGATGCGATGTCACCAGCAGAATACAATTACACTGCTTGAGCTGACTCCAGGAGAGTACCGTCTGATACATCACTTGTCATTCCCTCATGGCAATTGAGTCAATGATGCCATCCCCAGCCACCTGTATTCTGTACCCTATACGTCATTTGATCAGGTGGTGAGGGTGGTCTGCAGGTGTGATGTGGTGGCAGAGATGGACAAATGTGACATCAAGTCTGACTTTCATCTTCTGCCAGCCCACCGTGACGATTTTGAGCTTCTGGGGTTTGTCGGCCAGTTCTTTATGGATCGAGCCCGCCTTTGAATGTTTTAGCTCATTTCTAGAATGGTAGGAAATAACAACACTAAAGCACTATGTAACAGACAATAACAACAATGTAATCTTATATCAACTCTAAACATTGTTGTTACTGTCTATTACATGGTGCTTTAGTGTTGTTATTTCCTACCATTTACACCCTGGTCCTCTTGTTGCATTTTTAGAATGGGCCTTGTGGTGTAAAGCTAGCCTAGTGGAAACAGTTCACTACTTGGATGATTTTCTCTTTGTGGGACCTGCAGGTTTGGGCCATTGTGCTACAGTTTTACTGACTTGGCTCATGAGAAGACAGAGGGCCCATGATCAGTTTTAATATTCTTAGGCATCAAATTGGATAGCATGCACCTTGAGTGATGTTAGAGGAGTTGCAAGCTCACTTGGCCTCTCTTAGATCTAATAAGAAAGTTACCTAAGTAGAATTACAGCAGTTATTGAGGCATTTGAACTTTGCTTGCAGGGTAGTTGCAACTGGCTGCAGTACCCTGTACTGCTATGGCTGGGTTGTGCCGCCTGCACCACAGGCTGAGAATCAACAGGGGTAGGAGGAATGATCTTCAGGTCTGGGAATACTTTTTGCAATCTTTTAATGGGGTCTCCTTTTGGCAGGAAGATCTTAGGCTAGAAGCTGAATTGCAGGTTACTTCTGATGTTTCTGGTTCCACTGAGTTTGGAGTTTATGTCAGGGGTCATTGGTGTGCTGAGGAATGGCCAGAGGAATGGGCTTCCAGTGAGATTCACCAGGACCTTCCAGTGAGATTCACCTTCCTGGATTCCCCCCCCCCCCATTTTGTTAGTGTTATGGGTCTGGGATGGCCAACGTCACAGTGCACTTCCGGTGTGACAACATGGTTATAGTTCAGGTTATTTTTATTAAGTTGTATATTAAATCTTAATGTTTTATATCTTTTATAGCATTTTGCCCTTTTGACATCACCCAGAGCCTGGCGTAACCTGGGATAGGTAACAACAACAAAAACAATAATTAAAACACCTCCCTTACTTCTAAATCATTTAGGGTCATGGGCCGGGTGCAGTCTTTCACTCTGTGCTGCCTCCAGTTGAATATTTTGTCTCTTGCCAAGAACGTCCCAGGAGTTACTAACAGGGTGGCTGATGCTCTCCTCTAAATAGATGGAAAGCTTCTGTCAGCTGGCCTGAGAGGCAGAATTACATTCAACAATGATGCCCCTGGAGCTGTGGCAGCTTGGCAGGTCAAGGCTCGCAGGGCAGTCGACTTAGCAAGAGCACCCAGTACTCAGAAAGCTTATGGCCATATGGTTCATCAGTTTGAGGCCTTTAGGGTACAGGTAGGGCTCCAGAGTTCTTGGCCCATCCCTGTGTACCATCTGATGCATATTGTATCATGTTGAAAGGTAAGGGCTTAGTTATTAAGTCCATCAGAGGTCAACTGGCTGCTTTCATTTTTAAACAGCAAAGCACATGGCTTGGCTGAGTTTACCACTGTTTTCTGCCTTCACAAAATGTTAGAGGGCTGGTCCCAGGAGGCTGGATCTTGTCATGATGACTAACAGTCCATATCACCATGCAGTCCTGAAGGGCCTCTTATTGGTTGTACCTCAGGCCCCTGGGTTCCCTGTAAATTTGTCTTGTTCTCTATTTAACTGACTGTTTGCTGTTATTCCAGTTTTTCAGATCCCCTGGTTCCACATCGGAACCTGAGGATTTTGATTGCTGGCTACAGTATGATCTTCTGGGCAGACCACCAGGCGGAACACACAGGGATGGGTTCACAGCTGGGCCTCAACGATCGTGCCACAGTCAAGTGGTGAGGCAGTCATAGCCTCCAATGGTCTGGGCTGATTCCCCTGTTGTTTTCGGAGATGAGCGGTCCTCTGCCAGATATTCTGGTCATTCACCTGGGTGGTAATGACCGGGGTTTGGTCAAAGGTAAGGCCCTGATCCTCCAAGCACAGGTGAACATATATGAGATTATGGCATGCTGGCCAGAAGTGCATATGATGTGGTCTGCCATCCTTCCACGGAGGTTGTAGAGAGGGCTAACAGTGAGCTCAAGAAGGCTATGCAGGGTGAGTTGGATTTTATATGTAACAGGCCGGATTAACCCCCCGGCCAGAGTAACCCCGGGTTAATCTGGCCGGCTGTAGCAGGCCAGATTCACCCACACCCAGGAATAGCTGTGGAGTTTCCTCATCTGTACAGGGATTATGGTGTTCATTTGTTTGAATTTGGGACCACAGTTTTCCTGGATGAACTGCAGCAAGGGTTTAGGAATATTGTCAGCCAGTGCATGGGGACAAGGGCCTAAGCAGAGGC
Source organism: Gekko japonicus (assembly GCF_001447785.1). Taxonomy (NCBI): domain Eukaryota; kingdom Metazoa; phylum Chordata; class Lepidosauria; order Squamata; family Gekkonidae; genus Gekko; species Gekko japonicus. Next base: position 2,981 of record NW_015177147.1, read on the forward strand.
TTGACCCTTGTTGTGGCAGAAATCTGGCTGATTTGGTTAGGGTTATGGTTAGATCCCCCCTTGATTAGCGGTGGGCACATTTGGCAAGAAACAACCATTAGCACAAGCCTTGGAGGGGAATGCAAATGGCCTGCAATGCCCTTTTGATTGGGCCTCCCCTCATGTTCTGCAGCTTGAGGTGGCTGAATTCCTTTCACGGGGTTACTCATATGTCTTGTTGCCTGGCAATGGCCGTGCTATCATTGGCTTGCACCAGGGTCTCAGTGGCTCACCCATTTCTGGCCAGGAAAGGGACCGGGGTATATCCTTTTGCCTCAGTTTATGTTTTTTAGTTGATCCTTGCTGAGTTACAGTTCATTCACTTAAAGTTAAATCTAATAAAGCTACTCTTTATTTATACCAACACATCTGTGTGAGTCTCTTTATTCTGACTATGGGGGCAAATAACAGATTTGGCCTCTGTTACAACATATGATACCATGTTTCTTTTATAACAAATATATAATATTGATTTTTTTAAAAAACTGAGGTGTTAACAACAGTTTCATTCTAGCTATTCTGAGAATTGTAACAATACTGTGGTGGACCGCATGTTGGTAAGAAGAGAGGGAACATTTATTTGCCTTTATCCTATGAATATAGGACAAGAACCTGTAAATTTTAACTGCTGAATGTCAAAGTTTATGTTAAATGTTAGGAAAAGCTTTAAAAAGACTCCATCAAATACTTTAGGAGTGCATTTTCATGTCTTAAGAACAAAGCAAGTTCTGAGATCTCTTTCAACTGCTGAACAGGGTTGAAGTGCTCATGAACAACCAAACGTCTCAATTTAAAATTGGCTCTCTGCTTGAGAACATGAGCAGCTATTCGCCCCCACACTTGACAGTCTGAGGCACAAGGAAACAGAAGAAAATACTCACTTTCATAGGCCACATGAATTGGCACAAGAGGAAACTTTCCCCACTTTCTTTTTTTTGCCCCCCCCCCCCGCAGGGGATCTTTTATTGCATTTCCTATAAACTACAAAGAGACAAGGAGGGGTAACTACAAACTACAGGTGAAACTAAAGAGAACCACTAAAAACCCAAGAGGTGGTGGTCATACATTGCTTACCAAATTAGCTTTAAGACAATTAAGATTTGTTAACATTGAAGGTTATCAAAAAGTATATCGCTTCTCTTATATCCATTCCAGCTAATCAGACTATTCAAAGAGACAAACAAGGGCATAATTAATTTTTGCCAGTGCAAACATCAGGAAACATCAGCATCTCATTTTTTAAAATGTTGTTCCCCCAATTGGTAACCTCCCCCCTCTTAAAACTAGGACTTCTTCAAACATATATATACTATCTCATCTCCCCTTCCTTTATTACAATCTTTATCTTCTTCTCCTAATGGTCCATATTATTACGGCAAGACTAACCAGCCTTAAAAACAGATTCAGTTCTTTCTTTTTAGGGCCTAAATCACCGGGCAAATTTTCTTCTTTGTGTAGAGAAACTTTCCCCACTTTCCTGGGGTCATCAAGTAAGGAGTATGCATCAAGTCTATTTTAAAATAAAACTGGAAAATGCCTGCAATGAAAGCTGAGCTTCCCCCACACACATTCTGCATCTTATCTCCCTGCTTTCATGGCTGACTTCCAGTATTGGAGTCTCCATGAGAGAAAACTGTTTCGAGCACCAAAATAAAGCATGGGTGAAAGGGCTATTTGTATTGGGGAAGCAGGCATAGCTGCTTCACATGAATAGATAGAGACTGAATCAGATGTTCTCTTTCCCACAAAGATTGTGCATTACTTGAGCCATCATGCCTTGTTCAGCTTAGTGTGTTTTTACTGTCAATGGTTGAAGCCTTAGTCCCTACCACTGTTGTCCCGGAGCCGACCGGGACCGTCCGGCTGCACTCCCGGCATCCCCGGGAGTGGCCCCTCGGGGGCACTTACCCAGTCCGGATGGCCCGAGCCGGCCCGTGGGAGGCGGGGTTCTTCGCTCTTCAGCCGTGCACCCCGACAACGGGGAAGCACAGCGGACGCCGGCTCGGGCAGAAGAGGAGGAGCGGCGTGACGACGCAGGCCCCGACTTCGGTGGGCAACCTGGGAGACGCGGGCGCGCCCGACCCCGATCCCGCGCACAACCACCGGCCCGAGATGCGGCAGGACGGAAGAACGACGCCCCGGCCGGCAACGCCCAGACGGAAGAGGGTGGGGGCTGGAGGGGCGGGTCGGCGTCTTTGCCTTTGGGCGGGGGCGGGGCCCAGATGCTGGGGATTGTGGGAGCGGCGAGGGGAATAAAAGAGCGGCCGGAGCAAGCCGATGAAGAGGCTCTGGACTGGCTGCAAGCCTGGCAGCTCTACTGAGTGTGTGTGTGTGAGAGAGAGCAGAGACCGGCAAGTGGCAGCAGTTCCAGGCAGACCCGAAAGAGGGGAGGAGTGAAGGAACTCCTCACAGGGTCTGTGCCTGAGGCACGCTCCGAGACCAGCTAAGGATCCTTTCCCCTCCCCCTTCCACAACAGCCACAGCGCCTCCCCGCATTCAGGGGTGGTCGGCTAGACAGGGGTGAACACGGCAGAGGGTCCAGCCCCCGGGCGGGAGGAGTCACGGCCTCACAACTGTGTTGGGATATTTTCTTCTATACTCCCTAGTTCTTTGCAGTTGCCCTACTTGCCTTCCAACTAGTGCATACAAAACGTTTTCCCCACAGTTCTCCACAGATGCACATTCTTGCTGTAATGCACAAAGGTTGGGCCTTTACCTCTAAACCCTCATTCTGCCATCCTCTGCAGCTCTGTCCGCTAGCACATGCAATAACCCTACGTCCAATTCAGCCCTCGCTCTCTGCCTTGTGCAAGTTTAGGAGTATGAGGAGATGGCAAGGAAGGCATAGGTATGGAGATGTACACGGTCATCTCAGTTTCCCCTAATATCCAATTGTAGCATGCAAATATAGGTAGGGATAAGTGAAAATGGACTACTATTGAGCATTACTCATAAGCCATGAGAAGGTGATGTGCCCATAATGTTAGTAGAGCATGGTTTTCATATGTATTGGGATATAATATCAGATAAATAAATACAACAGGTACCTGTTGATTATTGTAGTTGTATACTTTATGACATTTAAACCCTTTCTTGGTTAATATAATCTAAAAACTGATGGAGAAACAAAGATCTATGTTCAGTTTTCAGTTAAAAGGAGTGATATTTCATATGAGAAGTTCCTGGTAGACTGTGTACAAAACAACAGTTTTAACAGATAATATCAAAATATAGTATTATTCCATTAAAAGAATTTATATTAAAGTCCATTAAATATAAGTTCGTAATCTTTGACTAAGTTACACCAAAGGTTTAATTTTTCTTGGAATGGTGTTATGCTATTCTTTTCTTTTGGTTTTTCAGACTAAAGATGCAACATGTTAACCACATGGAAACGTCCATCCATTTTTCCCCCACCCCAGGAATTGAATATATTCTCTTTGTTTCCTTCTCTCGCATCACTGACAATAGTCTTTTGTGTCCAACTGTGATAATGCCCTCTGTTCTGAACATATACGTCCCCATATGAATCTAGCAACAGGCAATTGACATCTTGATGCTTCCTTTGTCCCCCACAAGGAGATGAAACAAACACATGCATATGTAGCTCATGCTTAACTGGAGAGAGAGAAACATATTCTGACTAGCAGGGTTTTAATACACCTGTTAAACTTAATACATATGTCAGGCACCATCTGTTGAAAAGTTTTGTTTCCCCCTCCCTCATCTTTGAGGGCCTCCAGTTAGAACATAAATAAAATGTTAAGATCTTCAAATATTTCAAAAAAAATATTTGTTCTAATGCTTGTTTCTCAAGTGCTGAAGTTTTAACATAAAAATCACACAAGAACAGATTTAAAGCAATGGATTGTTCTGTTGAATAGTTGCTCTTATTATTCACACAATACTGCAATGAATCATGTTAAATTATCTGTAGCGACCTACAAGCAATGTGACAAAACATTAATTGCTTTTTTTTAAAAAAAAAGGTGGTTAACCACTGCAGCCTAAATTACTAAAATGCATTTTAAAAGATTCTGTTAAAATGGCTTTGTCCTTACATTTCTTTCATGGCATGACTGGCACATAAATATTTCTGTGTGTGGGTTGGATGGGGTTTTTTTATTATTATTTCCCACATTTAAAACAGTCTCATTAAATTTAACTACCATGCCATCTGATACAGCCAAGGAGATTATAATTTCACACAAAAGGGCAATTTTTTCCATAAAACATACCTACACTTGAACTCATCACTGTATCTAAACTTACTTAAGATTCAGAAGAACTTATATCTGGTGGCATCTTGACCGATACTGTGATAAAAGCTCAATGAAGTTTAGTCTGGAGTAATTTTGCATAGTGTTGTATTGAAACTCATGGTGGAATATAACATGGAGTTATGAATGGCTGCTACACTTATCACATGAAAAAGTAACTATTATGTGTAAGCCAGGCTCTGGATACTGAGAATTCTGAAGCCTTCCTTGGAAACAGAAAGAGAAAGGTGGAGGTATTACAGAATTGATGTCTACCTCTTTCCATCAGTTGTTTATATATGACTATCTTATCTCTGATTTAGTGGTTAATTTTTCTGAAGTTTCAAAGGAGAGGTTCCAGGACTATTTGGTGCTAAGAAAAGAATAGATAAGGGATGCTCAAACACCCACCAGTTTGGCAAACATCCTGTTTATTGGTCAAAAATAGAGAGCTGGTTTTTTGGGAGCTGCTTTTTTGGGAGCTGAATTGTTTGACTGTTCACTGAACTGTTTGTTGCTCTTTGGCTTATGGTTTCACTGTATTCCTTCCTAACCATGCAGTACAGCACAACTGACTTTTCACACATGCACATTCTTTCTTATACAGCTCAATTGAGTTCTACCGCTATCCCCGTCCTTGCTGCGTAACTGTTCTGCTTAGCAGGCAATCGTTTAATTAGACAATTGACTCAGTCACAAGTCAGTCATAAATAAATAAATGCTGCATTTTAATAACATCCTAGCTCCCGCCTACCCAGCGGTTCGAAAGCTTAGCAAGTAGATAAATGGGTACCTGCCTTAGGTGCAGGGGGGCAACCGCCTTCCGGCGTTGTGGCAGCGAGGAGTGGAGCAGTCGTGCCGGCGGTGGCAATGACAGCACTGGCGGTGGAACGATCTGCTGAAAGAACATGGTGGTGATTTAACATCAAGCAGCAATCGTTCCAAGCGGGGATTGACCCTGAGAAGCGACAATGCGGCGACGCTGCATGGCCGGAGCCAATTGGACAGAGGCCAGCGCAGGAAGTCGTCGCACAGTCGCAGACTATGGGAGCTTCCCCAGAAGGAGCCGCTGCAGATCTAGGGCCACATACTATATATATATAGTATGTGGCCCTAGTTAGGAAATGTAAACTGCTTGTAAACTGCTCAGAGCCTCTGGGATTGAGTGGTATAGAAATTGAAAGTATAAATAAATAAAGTCCCTAGTCCCTAGTGATGCCAATGGCTGCTGATTAGTTTGAACAGTATCTTTGAGGATACGCAGTTTCACAAAAATCCCATGCAAACTGTTCACCAGACATTTGTGGCTGTTTGGCATGAACCAAGCAGACTGGGAGGTCAGCTCACTTCTAATAATCACCTTTGATTATGGTAAGTTTGACTGTTGAACATATTCACCATGAAATTTTCAGCATCTCTAGATCAGATAAGTATACATATAAAACCAATGGAGGAAGTAGTCACTAGTATTGCCAACCTCCAGGTGGTGACTGGAGATATCCTACTATTACAACTCATCTCCAGATGACAGAGATCATTCACCTGGAGAAAATGGCCACTGTGGAAGGTGGACTTTATGGTATTATACCTCACTGAAGACCCTCCCCTCCCCAAACCCCACCTTCACCAGGCTCCGCCCCCGAAATCTCCAGATATTTCCCAGCCCAGAGCTGGCAACCCTAGTAGTCACCCTCTTTACATACCTTTCAACTTTTTCTGGAGCAGCTTTCAACATTCTCAACAATCAGAGTTTTCTTATACCTAACTACTTTACACACGATGAGCATAATATAAGACTAATCTATTAATAGTTGAAGAATTTTAAAGATTCATGGTCCTCCAGAATTGAAAGATCCTTTGTCAATTCAAGACAAAGACTGTTTCCACCTCCAGTAAAGAAAGCAAAACAGGGATTTCTTGTCCTGTTAGGAAGGAACTGGATCTATTCCTCCTCCTTCATACACTCAGCAGTCTGTGCAAGGACAGAATCCTCCAGTGAGACAAACCCTGTGCATGCGTCCTATTTCATATCAGGAGTTCTCTCTGACATTTAGGTCATTGATCACATAGAGTTAGGTTTATTTATTAGAAGTATTTATACACTACCTTTCTGCATTGTATCCTGAGATGTGTCTATCAGAGCTGCCGAATATTGTCTCAAATACATAAGGCTACAGCTAACTGAGACAACAGGGTTTTTATACCAATCTCTGGAAGCCAAAGTGGGCTTCGCACAATAGATGAATTACTATTTTCCTAACATTATTTTAAAATGGGGGGGGGAACCACAATTTGCAGGAGGTTGTGAGGAGTTGTGCAGAAACAATGCGTGGGATGAAATGCTTAACCCCAGTATTGTCTCTTGCTTTTTTTTCTGCCCACAGAATACTTCTATATTTTCCACATGAACATTACAACAGTGCAGAAATATGAGTTATATATTTTCTGCTGTTACCATTTTTCGCCTCAGTCCCACATTTTGAGGGGAGGTACCTTTCAAAAAAGAGAAATCAGGGGTCTATTATATGCAGGTTCTTTGCTGCATCTTTTTTTTTTTTTGCTTTTATTCTTTCTCACACTTCCTTTAGCTTACTAAAATACTCAGAATCAGCAACACAGAATTGGAAATGGCACTCCAGATGTGGATATCATAAATGATTTTTTGGAATCGCTGATCACAATATATTTTTACCTTTATTTTTAACTCTGTTTTCTGCCTTCCTTCCAGGTTCTGAAGGCAAACAAATATTGACTTTAAACCTTAATTTCTTTGGGCTTTAATATTCCTACCTGTTAAAAAGTTGGCAAATACTTCCAAGCATTTTAGCTATTTATTTAGATATTTATACCCAGCTTTTCTCCTCAGTGGGGACCCAATGCAGTTTACAACATCATTCTCCATGCTTTCAATTTTTATCCTTAGAACAATACTGTGAGGCATTTGTGATTAATCCAGATTGTGAACTACAATAGAAAGCAGCAATTCTCATCCTATTAAGAAAATGCAACAATATTCAATCCATTGGTTATATGTTTTAATAATTATCTAAATACTAAGGCTAAGTCCCATGGTGGGAACTGGGAAAGGAAAGAGGCTCCAGGTGAGTGTCCTGGCTGTGGCTGGTGGAGTGGTGGAGGGAAGGGGAAAATAGAGGGAGGTGAGCCATGTTTATTTCTTTCTGCTTAGCTATAAGGCAGGGCTGTCTCAAGTCATTTGCTGCTTCAAGTGGGTAGTATGGGAGGAGAGCTGCATGGTAACAGGCAGGGGTCATTTTGTGGAAAAAGAGCTGCAGGAGCTCATTAGCATACCATATGCTAATGAGCTCCTGCAGCTCTTTTTCCACAAAATGACCCCTGCTCATTAGCATATGGTATGCTAATAAGCTACTAGACTATTAGCATATGCCATGCCCCTTGAAATCACCGGAAGTGATGTCAGAAGAGGAAGCAAAAGGGGGAAGGCATCTTCAAAAGCCTCCCCTTCCCTTCCCCAGTTGGCCTGCGGGGGGAACAAAGAGTGAAGGGGTTTAAAGTTTAAACCCCTTTTCACTAGAGTTGGGCTACAGAAGGAGGAAAGAGGAAAGGAAAGAGAGAAAGTAGAGAGAAGGAAAGAAGGAAGGAAAGAGGGAAAGAAAGAGAAGGAAAGAAGGAAGAAAAGAAAAAAGGAAAGGGGGAAAGAAGGAAAGAGAGAGAAGAGAAGAAGGAGGGAAAGGAGGAAAAAAGAGAAGAGAAGAAGGCAGGAAAGAAAGAGAGAAGGGAAGAAGGAGGGAAGGAGGGAAAGGAGAGAAGGAAGGAGGGAATGAAAGAAAGAGAGAAGAAAAGGAGGTAAAGAGAGGAAGGAAGGAAGGAGAAGAAGGGAAAGAAGAGAAAGGAAAGAGAGAAAGAAAAGGAGGGAAAGAAAAGGAAAGGAGGGAAAGATGGCAAAGAGATGGATGGAGGGAGGGAGGGAGGGAGGGAGGGAGGCTCTTCCACCCCCCATCAAGGACCTGGCTGCGGTGCTCTCCAAGCCTCCCCCCGGCCACAGCGCTTCTGCGCTGGTCTGGGGGACCTGGCTGCGGGGCTCTCCGGGCCTCCCCTGGCTGCAGCGCTTTGGTGCAGGCCTGGGGAAACTGGATGCGGGGCTCTTCAAGCCTCCCCCAGGCCACAGTGCTTTGGCGCAGGGAGCTGGGGGCGGGGCTTGCTGCCACCATCATTTGCGCCGGCTCCGGCTCCAAAAGACCCCTGGTAACAGGTATGGTTCCCTCCACCCCAACTTATGCTGATTTGGGGCTATGCAGTGGCAGCTAAGATAGAAAAGCACCTCCTCCTATGCCATGTTTTCTGGGTTTCAAGGGTCTGGAAAGTGGTTCCATAGCCAGTTACAGGGTTGGCAACTCTGGGCTGGGAAATATCTGTAGGTTTGAGGGGTAGAGCCTTCAGAAGGCAGGGTTAGGGGTGAGGAGGGACCTCAGCAGCCATTTTCTCCAGGAGAACTGATCTGGGAGATCTTCAGGTGCCACCTGGAGGTTGGCAATACTAATGGGAGGGCCAGGTTTGTTAAAGGACTTCAGTGAGGTATAATGCCATGGAGCTCACCCTCCAAAGCAACCATTTTCTCCATGAGGACTGATCTTTGTAGTTTGGAGATCAATTGTACTTCAGGCAGATGTCCAGGCCTTCCCTCTCCCCCAACCTCTTTCAATTTCAAAGCTGCTTCCTGTTTAACACTTTAACTGATTAACAGTTTAACTGACTCCCTTTAATGCCCCATGGCCTCTTGGGACTCCTAATTTGGGAGTTGTAGTTCTTATTCCCTTTGCTATGGTTGCAATAAGGCCAGCTGAGAACTACAACTCCCAAGGTGCATGCAATGCGTCAAAAGTGGAGGTGTAAGAATAGAGGAGCCAGCGGGATGGTCCGATAGGACACAAAGGCAGCTTCCCCAGTGGTGGGTAGGTGAGTCATTGCCAGCACAGCTTGCTCTTATATATAGGATTCTTGACAAAAAGGGACATATTTGTACAAGAAGGCAAGTTGGGGGTGGGGAGAGACTTAGAACTACAACCTTAGCAAGGATTGTCTGGGAGCTTATTTTGGATACAATAATTCATTGCCATTGTGTTTTCTTAACCTCCACAATTATTAAATCCAGATTAATTCCCTTACATCCTCTTGTGTTCTGTTAGGATTCTATAAAGAGAGGAAAGCACTGGAATACAACACATTGATTAATCCTCTTAAGAGCTAAGTTTATTAAGCTATAAAACCTGTTTTCTATAAAGCAATAATCTGAAGATTTTTCTGAAATAAGTATAATAGAATATATAAAGAAATCATGGTCAAAATATAATCCATCACAGCCCAAAATATAATCCATCATTCTAAAAACTTTATGAGTTTATCCTCTCATCAAGGAAACAAATCAAATCAAGAAACACAAATATTCTATATAAAGGAACCACAATGGTACCAAATAATCAATCACATATGTAACTTTGAAAGACAACTTGCAGTCACCCATATATAGCAGTTAGATTCAAGTTTTGGCTGTATGCCAAAAATTTCTCAAGGTTAAAGTTTCATTATAAACTATTCATATGAAGTGCATCTCTGGGTCAAATGTATTAAATCAATTACATTTTATTTGGTCAAACCATCTATTGTGACACAGAGTGGAGCAACCCAAAAAGATTTTGGTTAACTCAAAACTTCACAGTAAACTACACACATACTTCTGGAAAATATTTGTCACATATTTTCAGTGAACATCCCCTCATAAAAAAGCCTCCATTCCAGGAAATTCTTTTGACAAATTTAAACAAAGATCTGTGACACTATTTTTAACAGAACATATAAACAAACCCTATCCCTCTAATGTGACTTAGGTACACCAGAATGTTTGATCTTGCCTGTGGAAGATCCAGTAATTTGGGATAATCAGGATATATTCACCTACTAGAGAGACTAATTGAGGTGTTGCAGCTTTGGTTAATCCTAAATGGATATAACCTAAGCACAGATAGAAGAGTACGTAATTAAAGATATCCTTGATTGATTCCTTATAATCAACTTGCTTTAGGGAAATGGGCAGAGTAGCATATGATTCAAGCATGTAATGCAGATGTTATGTCAGTCCTTAAAATTATGGCATGCCACAGCCTTTCTTTCAACCAAAGGCTTAATTTTGATATTATAGGGATAAATGAGCACAAAGACAAAACAAAAGATGCATCTGTGGCAATCATCCTAAAAGGTCCCACCTCTCCTCCAGGGCTCTGAATCAATCCTTGTGATTTAGGCTTCATGCAAATCCAAGTGACTGTCAGACAGAGTCCACAGAACTCCACCGGAGGGGTGAGATGGCCTCAGTTTAGGAAGGGTGAAGAAATCTCATTTTTTAACTTTTGGATAAGGACTCACAAACAAACAAACAAACAATACCTTTATTGGCATAAAATATTAAACAGTTGCCATAGGGTAAAACAATCCTATAAAATTTGTGAAAAATAGATAACTTCTAGAAACATTACAAAGGTATGTCTATTTGTATGAACTTAAAATTATAGCAAGATAGAAAATTCCCAACCGCAAACAAATTTAATGACTTGGGAAAGGAGCATCAGCTGAGCCAGGCTTTTATTTGGCTTTTTAGTTAGGGTTTGGGGGGTCAGTTTAGGGAAGAAAGCTTAGTTTAGTGGTACAAATATGCATCCTGTAAAGGGACTGGTGTGTGTAGGTTCTGTGGTGAGGTGCTCTGGGAGAGAAAAGAGCAGTCTTGAACCTGCTGAGGTACCCTGTCCAGAGAAATGGGAATAAAATCTCCCCTCAGGTGTAACTTACTTTATCTGAGAGCTGGCTTTGCTTTATATATCAAAATGATCCACACATTATATTTACCTTAATGAATACTTTATTTTCTGTGAAATAATCCTTGGCTGTTCATCTCCATCTGTGTCTTTGCCTGTCAAGTCAAAATTCTAAGAAGCACGGATATCTGTTTCTTCACATATAAGCATAGCCCTAGTCTATCAGGTTTGCAAATAAGAGACCTTTAGGGAGCACATAGCTTACACAGTACTAATCTTTATTTTAAAGCTTGTCCCCCCCTCCTTTATTGGATTGTGGGTGGTTGGGGTATAAAGGATCAATAGGAGATGCCAGAGTGTGGATTAGATATTCTTCAGCCCAGAAGGCAGCTGCCTCAGAGCCTTCCCCCACCCCATAGCTGCCACACATGCTTCATTATTTTTGCCCTTTCAACATTTTAAAATAATTCTAAATTAGTTTCACAGTAGATTTGAACATGCAAGGAAGACATAGTGGAATCAAACTTTACTATGGAATGCAGGTGACAGTTGTGTGTAAAATGTAGATGTAGAAAGCTCAGGGAGCGGCCTGAGCTACATTCATAAATACTTTTTTCTGGTTCAGAGCTCTGGAAGCACCAGTGCATAATCCAGATAATGCACCTCTATTGGTGTGCACCAGTCAATTCCATAAAGGTAAAGCAACATCTTTAATAATCTGCACAGCCAGTCGAATCTTCAGTGGCCAATTAGAAGCAGAGATGGGCAAAAGCCCCATCTGGCACCACCCACTTTCTAAAAACACTTGGTGGGTGTTGGGAAAGGTGTCGGCAGGCACCATGGCACCTACTGACACTATTATTGGTAACTCCTGTCATAGAGGCACCATATAAAAGTCCCAAAACAGTCACTGGACTAAATTACCTTTCTGAAAAATGCTAGCACTTACACAGTCAGTATTAAAATATGCAGGTCTATAGTGCAGCCTTATGAAGAAAATCTGAAGATCATCCTACAGGGGGACAGCTGAAGGACTTGTAGTTAGCATAGCTAGACTCCGGCGCGCAAGAGACAGCCCAGGCGTGCCTCTGGCGTGCCGCGTTTGCCTCCTCGTGAGGAGGAGCAGAAGCCTGCTGTGCCGCGTTAGTTCCAATAGGGGGCGGAGCTGCGCAGCCTTAAAGGCTGGCTCCGTTTTCTCTCCCCCTGTCACTCGTCCGTTCGTCACCTCGTGCTCGGGAGACGGATGCTCCGAGCATCAGGCACGTTAGCGGCCCGGAGGCAGAGTCCTGAGGCGGCGGCTAGTTTTCTGGCGCTTGTTTCTAGCGCTTGTGGCTGGAGCCGCGTTGGGGGCTGAGCTGTGGCTGCAGCTGTTCAGGTGTCGGCGGCTTGGCATTGCCCCCCCCCCGTTGAGATTGGAGGCAGGGTGTATGAGCGCTTGGCTCCGGGTGACGAGCTTTCAGCTCGGGGTCACTGTTGGAGCTGGCGCTTTCGACTTCGGGCCTTTGGCAGCTTCAGTTGGGACCAGCGGCGGCTGGAGTCCAGCTTTGGCGGAGGCCTCGGCAGCGGTCTTGACGGGTGCTTAGCAGGCAGGTGGCCTGTGCATCGTTGGAGCAGCAGCTTAAGTGGATGGCAGTTGGAAGTGCGGCGGCAGGGCGATCCTCGGGGGACCTGTCCACCTGGTTAAACAAGACACATACACACGAAGGGGGGGGGACTTTCACTGGTCCGGCCTTACGCGAGGGGAGGTGGTGCACGGGAAGGTTTCCAGTGGTGTAGGGCGTGCAGTTGGTGAGGCTGCTGGGGCCCCAGTTTCGTCACTGTGGATCATAGGCTTATCTTCCCTCATTTGTAGTCCTGCCATTTGTGGAGTCCATCAGTTGCCTGGTAAAATATTTTCAGTGGCCTGATAGGATTGGGATTTGTATCATCCTCTTGGCCGTCTTCTGTAAGCTGCCCAGAGCCTGTTTACAGGGTGGGCGGGGTATAAATGTAAATATAAATAAATAAATAAATTTCCTGCAGGAGCGGAGCTCTGGCAGTAAAGAGCCCAGGGGGCAGGTACATGCGACAAGCCCCACCCCCTGTGAGGACAGATCTGCATGTTCCCCCCCCCCAATAGCTAGCAATCCAAAACAGTCCAGTGGAGCCTGAGCAGGGGGTGTTTCATTCTGACACATTTCCGGTGATATCAGGGAGTGTGGCATAAGCAAATATGTTATGCTAATGAGCTCCTGCACCTCTTTTTCTATTAAATGACCCCTGATTACCACCAGTGGCCTGTCCCGTTGGGGGAAATTAGCTATGAAACAGAAGAGGCCAGAAGGGTACAAGGGTACATCTTTATGTATCAAGGTCCAGTTCAGTAGGAAGACTTCAGATTTAAAGAGTAAATAAATAGTTTTATTAAAGAATTTCCCTGATTACAATCACACTAAAGCAATCAAAAATAAAGTAAGCATGCAATCAAGAACTAAGGAATAAAGAGGTGGTGATAGTGATGTTTAGGAGCAACTATGGGGGTTATACTACCTGTCCAGATGTGCAGGCATCCGTGAAGATGCCATGAAGAGAAACAGCTAGCATTCCACGCTATGAAGAAGGAGGCCCAAAGAAGAGACTTTGGGAGTGTACTAAAAATAGGAGCCCTCAGAGTGCACACCAAGGCAGGGCATGCTCTCTATTTTTATAGGAATTCTGGGAGTGGTCTTCCGGGCCAGAACTTGATGGGATTAATGCCTGTTGATGGTCATACCAGAGCTGGCTGAATGTGTTTGATGATCATTGATGGTCCTACCAGGGTAGGTTGAATGGCCGGCTTGCCACAAGGCCCCCAGGCAAGCCAAGGGAAGACATGGGGTGTGGCCTAATACGGTAATGAGATGTGATGTCAGGGGTGTGGCCTAATATGCTAATGAGTTCCTGCTGTTGGGTGTGGCCTATTATGCTAATGAGTTCCTGCTGGGCTGTTTCTACAAAAAAAGCCCTGAGATTGAAACCCTTTTGCAGAGCTCTGGTCAACTCTGTGGCATAGGTCAAGAGTGTCCTCTTTGTCCTGGTTTTGTGGGTCTCTGGTTCAGGTCAGAAGTGGGGTGCCCTACTGCTGAGGCTACCCATGAGGAAGGCAGTGCCTCTGGGCTACAATATTTAAACTCTGCCAACAGTCAGTAACACTATCACCATTATGGGCAGGTTCCTCACAACTTTGGCTCTGAGCTTTAGTTAAATGTGATGCTGGAGGAATGTTAATACATCTTTTAAGGTTTTTAAAATGCAAGGGGAGTGGATGGAAAGAAGAATTTAGCCCTTTTTGCCTACATAGCTTTCTGAATGCAAATCACTCCTCTGGAATTATTTGACACATTCAGGACCGATATTGCCAGCTTTGGAAGTTAGGAGTTTGGGGGTGCTCCTGGACCCCACCTTAACGATGGAGGCCCAGGTGGCGGCCACTGCCAAAGCAGCCTTTTATCATCTACGGCTGGGGTGGCAGTTGGTCCCCTTCCTTAGCCATGACGAACTGGCCACAGTGATCCATGCGACGGTTACCTTGAGGCTAGACTACTGTAACGCTCTCTACATGGGGCTGCCTTTGTCGCAAATTCGGAGGCTGCAGCTGGTGCAGAACAGGCAGCCAGGTTGGTAGTGGGTGCCCCTAAATGGGATCATATCCAACCTGTACTGAAAGCGCTGCACTGGCTGCCTATAGCGTTCCGGATTCGCTTCAAAGTGCTGGTACTTACCTTTAAAGCCCTACATGGCCAGGGTCCGGCATACCTGAGGGACCGCCTTTCCCCATACAGGCCCCAAAGAGCACTTCGGTCAGGGTCACAACACCGCCTAGTGACCCCGGGCCCTAAAGAGGCCAAGCTTGCTGCCACAAGGGCCAGGTCCTTTTCGGTGGTGGCTCCTACCTGGTGGAATGAGCTCCCGGAGGAGATCAGGGCCCTGCGGGACCTTTTACAGTTCCGCAGGGCCTGCAAGACGGAGCTCTTCCACCAGGCTTTCGAGTAGGAGCAGCAGCCACCACCACCACCAACGTGCAACTGCAGAGCAGTTCTGCCGGGTTGGGCCGATTGGCCATCTGGAACATCTTGGCCCAGGGCATCCCCCCTCTTGGATCCCACTGTGATATACAATAGGGAGTGAGTATTTTAGTCGCTGATGTATCCTTTAAGATGTGATTTTTGTCCTAATTGTTTTAACGAGTTTTATTCCTGTTGCACTCTTGTGCCTTAATTGTTTTAATCTTGTGTATTTTATTGCCCTGTTGTGCCTATGTAAGCCGCCCTGAGCCCGCGTGCGGGGAGGGCGGGGTATAAATGAAATAAAATAAATAAATAAATAATTATGGTCCATATATATTTACTCTATATGTGGTAAATGACAGTCTGGAAAAATTATGAACTTGACAAGGGTTAGAAATATCCTCCCCCATGCCATTGTCCTGATCTGCATTTGGGTCCCACAGATGTTTGATATATAAATGAGCATCCCAGTGTCACACGTAGCATGGCCCTTAAACAGAGGTTTGGAATCAGGGTTTAATTTGAACAAGGAATGATCCTTGTAACCTTTAAATGCCAGTGATCCAGTCCAGAAATATGAAGCATTTGAAACTGTGCTTTCCCTAAATCTTGGTTTACAACTTCACATGCAGAGGGGTTTTTTTGTAGAAAACTCTTTGCCGTTAGAGAAGTTTTCATCTTATGATGGCTATTCCCTGAAATCAGAGTTCACTCTGCCATAGCAAACTCTAGAAATGCCACTGGTAATTCCGCAGATGCACACATGTACAGGTTGTTTAAGAGTAACTTCAAGTGAGGCATTTGGAGAATTCAGATATTGTCTTCTTTTAAACGGCACAATTAGCCATCTTTTGATTAAAGAAGCTATGCATCCAGGTACACATTCAGGTTTATCTGAATCACATCAACCTCAGATTCTATCACAAGTAAGAGCAGTTATTTTACCCTATAATCATAACATGATGCTGAAAATTGCTATTCACATCTTGAACAGAAAATTCTTGATCACCATACCTTTGAGTCATACCAAATAATCATGGAAAAAATACATACAGGGTACTTTTCAAAGAGGAATTGATCTCTGCATTCACTCTTGATTTCTAAAAATGAAACAGAACGAATTCTATTAAAAAGGCTTTTTGATCACTACCAATTTTTTCTGTTAAAGATTAAAAATGTGTCTGATTGGACATTAACAGTACTTTCTGTTATCATTATCTTAGCCATGGGAATGGTCTTAAACAGAACATAGGAAAATGTATTATGGATGCTGGAATCAAAAATATTCTTCTCAAGCCTTTACAACCAGAAATGTTTTTTTATCTTCCTCTCATTAGCATAATGAGATTAAATAGTGCAACATAATTTCAGGGAGAAAGTAAATATTTAGTTTGTAGAAATAATGTCTTGTTGCTGAGCACATACATTCTTTTGGAAAATAATCTGAGATCACTAAGATCACTACGTTTCTCCTGTACATTTATTTAAGTGAGCTGGTGTGGTATAGTGGTTAGAGTGTTGGAATAGAATCCAGGTTTGAATTAGACTCAGATTCAAATTACCATTCTGCCATGGAAGCTTGCTAGCTGATTTTGGGCCAGTCACACATGTTCTACTTTACATCACAGACTTGTTGTGAGATTAAAATAGAGGAGAAAAGAACAATGTAAGCTACTTTCGGATCCTACTGGGGAGAAAGGTGGGGTATAAATGAAGCAAATAAAAATAATAAAAGAAATAGCATAACTCTCATAGTTATCTGGTAAAATGAATCTGTGAGCCTTGGAATGAATTCCTGATGCCTAGAGGCCTTTACTAGTAGACTTTGGCAGGTAGTACAAGAAAATTTTAAAAATATACATGTCACAGGCAATGTTCCCTCTAAGCTGTGGAGTCTTGTGAGCAAAAATTCTGCTTTGTGAGCTACTGGCATAAAGGTTGTGAGCAAGCGATTTGGCTACTGCATAAATCAGTTGCTCTGGAGCCATCCTCCCTGAGACAAAAATCTGTGAGCCGGAGGCGAAAAAACTGTGAGCTAACTCACACTAACTCAGCTTAGAGGGAACAACAGGAAGGTGTGTCTAAAACCTCAAAATAATCTGAATAGGTCAGCTGTGACGGACTGCACTTAAAAAAAACAGGTTCCTAGTGCAGCAGAATCAAAGAGATAAGAGGTGAAAAGTTAACATTCCACTGGAATGGATAGCTTGAGTGATGGGCTGCTCCTCATTTTTGACTGGCCAGCAGCAGCTGTGAAAAACTGTATGATCAGCCAAGTGCTGAAGAGAGTTCAGTTCAGTTCGGTACATTCCATTCCAGAGGTTCTGTCAGTTGGAACTATTCTGAAGCAGGCCCGTAGCTAGGAATTTTTCTGGGGACGGGGGCGCTGAGACCCGGGGGGGGGGGATGGTGCTAATTTAATTAATGGAGCTAGGGCTTCTCAACACTGGCTTCTCAAAGCCCCTCTCCATCCTTTCCTGCTTGGAAGGGAAGCATCAGGAAGAGTCATCGAGGGGCATTGGGACCAGGCAGGCCAGCTTTGCCGGGCTCAGCACCTGGGCTTGTGTCTGGTTCTGGCATCCCCCCACACCCCCAGAAGTTGCAGAGAGTTGCCAATAAGTTTGGGGCCAGTCTTGGACGTGGACACTAAATCAATGCCTTTCTCCCCCTCTCCTGGGTGGCAGGGGAGGAGCTCACTTCTGGGGTCATGTGACCCAGCAGGGAGCTCCTCCATGATCTTCCCTTGCCACAAAAGGTCAGCTGCCTGGCGCAGCCGGCGGATGCACTGCTCTTTTCCACCACACCAGAAGCCCCCCCTGTCTCTGTGCTCCCCACATCGGGGTAACCACAGCATAACTTTGGTTAAGCTTTTCCTCTCCCTGAAGACACCAATTGACCAGATGCCTGGACACGCTCCCTTGGAAGTACCACCCAGTACCATCCATGGGGGGTGTTGTGATAACGGCACCCCAATGCGAACCTGGGTGCCACCTGATGAACCCCCACCCCCACTGGCTGCAGCCCTGTTCTGAAGGCAGTCAGTTGGTTTCTGACAGCGTTTGGAGTCAGTGTGTCTGACAGGAAAAGTCAGACAGGTTCACCTTAGACTGAAGGAAAAGACTCCTTTGCCTTACCTATAGTATTCCTATTCCGAGGAAGAAGTCCTTAACAGAATTCAGAGACTAAATGTCAGCCTAAGCTGAAGCATGCTTTACACAGACACCTGAACCGGGGTGGTAATTTGGCAAAAGTGGTTGGGTAGTGTGCTGAAACTTCCTTTCAAGCCAAAAGGAACAGGGTTATATCTTCGGTGGTGAAGAAGAATAATTCTTGCCCAATTTCAGGGGGGGAGGTGTTGGCTGTGAGGAGGTCCCTGGGTCTGATGTGAAGGGGAAACACTTAAACCACTCAGGAGACAGAAATAAACTGTAGTTTCAAGAAAGGAGAGAGTTAGGTGCTCAAAGAAAGAGACCCACACCAGGAAAACTGCACTGTCATTGGAAACTCTTTGAAGAAACATTGCGAGCCCAAACTCATGCCGAGCTCACGCTGGTGGGAGGGGGCTGAATTGCCTAGTCACAAGGCAGGAAGAGAAGGACACCAGCACTGCGAGAAGCACAGCACCAGGTAGGGGGTGGAGCCAGCCTATTTAAACTCGGCTCCTGCCCTCTGCCTCAGTGGTTCTCTTACGTACTCGGAGAGAAGTGAGCATGTGGACTGGGCTGCTGGCTTCGGGAGGCCTTCGGCCTGAAAAGCTGCAGCAGCAGCAGCGCGGTGGTGCTCTCGTCTTCTGCGGGGCCTCTGCAGTGGGCCCGGGAAGCAGTGGGCTGCGGTGGCAGCCAGAGCATTGGGGCCACAGTGGTGGTCCAATCTGCAGGCTGGACTGCTGGCTTCAGGAGGCCTTCAGCCTGGGAAGCAGCTGCAGCATGGCAGCAGCACTCTTAGTCTTCTGTAGGGCCTCTGTGGTGGGCTGCACCTGTGTGGTGACCTGATCTGTGGGGCCATGTTAGCGGCTCGCAGTTTCCAGCGTTAAAAATAAACAAACAAACAAAAGCAAAACAACCACGTTCTCTATAGTGTGGGGGAATTAATTAGGGCCCTTGGGGGATAATGGCAGCAGCAGTTGGTGAGTCTGCTTAGGCTGCCTCACCCTTCCTCACACTTGCTAGGGCACCCCCACCAGTCAGCACCCCCCCCCCATGTTAGCTAGTCCCCTTTTTACCGCCCTTCAA
>NW_015177147.1:22348-30516 GCF_001447785.1 Gekko japonicus
AAGGGGCGGGTTTTTGGGGAGCTATTTTTGGACCAAAAAACCCCCCCCCCCCCGGCAGCCATAGTTCAATTGGGGCGGGCATTGCTTGCCTAGTCATTTAGCCACCTTAAGTGGAGGGTGGTGCTTGCTTTTATTCTGCCATTTGTTCACACACACACACATCCCAGACTACCAGGCCTCTTTGGGCTTGCTTTGGTGGGGCCACCATTTTAAGGGCAGTTCTTGGGTGGCCATTTTATGTGAAGCAATTTGGCAGCCATTTTAGGTTCACTTTTGGGCAGATGAGTATCCAGGCAAAGGCGGCCAGTTTAAGGCTGTGCTTTCGTTTAGTTATTTTCCTGCTGGCCCTCCAGGCTGTTCCTTTTAAGCATGTTACATCTGAGTTGATGTCCATTACTTTGAAGTTGGGGGGTGGCAGCAGGATCAGGTGGTGGCACGAATAAAATGGGGAGTTAGCTCAGTCCTCACAAGTTAAGACTCCAGGCCCTGGCTTGGCAGCATCTAAGGGGTGGCAGCAGGGTACGGCTGCCTCCTGCCCAGTCCCCCCCCCCATTTTTGCTAATCCCCTTCCCATCCTTTACTATTATTTAGGAGCAGCTGGTTGGTTTTTACGGGGCAATCTCGGCCTGTGGATTGCCAGTTGGTAGGGCTGCCTAGTTCTTTGCTGTCATTCCCCTCTCCCCATTACAGGCTTAACAGGCCTCGAGGGGCTTGCTTTAAGTGGGGCAGCAAATCTAATCTCCTCCTCCTTCCTTCCTTCAATCCACTGTTGCTGGTATCGTTTTCAAGGTAAGATTTATAAAAGAACTAATCTATGTAATACACATGGAAAGGAAAGATTTCCATCTGTGGAAATGCAACCTCCACACCTCGCCTTCCTGCTGCAGCTTAAAATGCCCCCTGAAATTCTGCTCCTGGAAGAAAGGAATAGGTTTAAAGAAGTCAAAGTTTTGCTTCACATAGGGGGTATTTGGAAAAATTGCTCTCCCCCCTCACTCGCATAAAGATTTAAGGCAGGATGTATGAAATATTAATTTTCTTATCAAACCTAAATTTATTTTACTGATTTAAATCAGTTACTTACTTATGTAATAACTTACCCACTTAATTATTTAGTTAGCATATAAAATTGACTATTTGTCATATTTATGAATTTTAAAAGTATAAATTGCCTTTGTTTTCAATAAGCAAAACAGAAAATATACCCAGTACTATTTTTATTTATGTGTTTAGAATATTTCTAAAAGATGGCTTACAATTAAAATTATATATAATTTTTTTTAAGTTGGTACAGAAAATATTTCATAGGTGTTTTTGTCATTATCCACCCCCAATGAAAAATAAGTCCATCGGGAAAGCAGAGCCTTTTTTTCTGAAGGTTTTTTGCCTTTGTCAGATTTCACACCTCTAATAATGGAAAGGACAGAAAATCAAAGATTTATTTTTAAAAAGATCATAGTTGCTGAAAAAGCAAAACATATGTTCACTGAATAGGTGTCCAAAGTTACTCTGGCTCCTCAGAAACAATTCCATCAAGGATGCTAACAGCTTGCTAATACCAAGACTGCATAAAATCTGTCACAACAGCTGCCCTGAGAGGAAAATTTGAGGAGGATTTGAGCATTTTAAGACACAACCTTGCAGACACCAATCCTCCTTTGGGCTGGAGCCCTACATTGATTTATCTTTTAGAGCCAGAGTCCCACAAGATATGTCACATGACTATAGGGCATGGTTGGCACTGAGAGAGAGAAAAATCCCTTGGATTAAAGCATCACTGAGCTGGACTGGCTGGCCAGCCACATTCATACTACTGAAAAGATATGACAAGACAGCCCCACCCAGCGCAAACTAACCTGCAGTTGAAATTTAGATGCTCTATTACTGGCATCTGTTTCAGCCCCCTTCCTAGTGCTACATATTCTGTTATGCTACATATTCCCTAATAATCATGTAGAGGATGCTCAAAGGTTCAAATGATAATCTATTTATCACAGTTGGGATTTTTCAGGAACAAATTGACAAATTGTTACACACTAAGCAGAATTGTAGAAACAGGTGTTTTATATCTTATTTAATGGTCAGAGAAATGAATTTCCTAATGAGCAGGTGTTTTAGCACCAAGAAGGCATCAGTACACTTTTAATTAGGATGGTACTGTTCACCACAATAACAAGCTGTCATAGTGGAGATTTATGTTCAAGCTCTCTACTTCAAACAGATGAGTTCAGAAGTTCACAATGGTTTAATTTTAAATAACAAAAATTAAACTAAACAAAAATTAAACAAAAATTAAACTAAACTAAACTCTTTTAAGTTTACATTTCTTAAACATATAAATATTGAGTTATTGGAATCTATAAGCAATATACCTGCCTTTTAGCAGCTTATTATTTTAAGGCAAAAGGACTGTTTACTTGCATAGATAAACAGCCATAGAATTAATGAACTGAGCTGGCAAGTAATACCCAGTGAGAATTAATTGGGGTGAATGAAAGGGTAACAGTATTGCAAGAGAGAGGAAAACCCCTCTTCTGACTTACTGTGTGCTTTTAGAAGTTAAAATACA
Source organism: Gekko japonicus (assembly GCF_001447785.1). Taxonomy (NCBI): domain Eukaryota; kingdom Metazoa; phylum Chordata; class Lepidosauria; order Squamata; family Gekkonidae; genus Gekko; species Gekko japonicus. The sequence goes on from NW_015177147.1 coordinate 24,918, forward strand.
ACTTTTATATTTTGTTTATAGCTGAGAATGAAAGCTTATGGTACAGAATATTTGCAAGAGAAACAGCTAGCTAAAGTATTATTTATTAGTTAAGAAGCTTTGCTAATGCACAGCTATAAGCTATAAGACTAAAGTAAACTACTAGGCATTATTTTAAGAAACAAAAGAAATGGAACATGCCCAATCATGCAGTCATCTTAGAGTTCAGCCAGGAACCGAAGACATCAATCACAAGCCCTGTCATTAATTAAAAAGCTAATTAAGAATGTAGAACTTATATTAAACAAGAAGGACCTCTGCTGGCTGAAGTAAAATAGCATATTTTGCAAAACACTAAGATTTAATATTTTAATAAATTCAGCAAAAATCTTCTGATGGATCAAGGTATCTATAAAAGCTTTATGTCATAGGCTATTATGAAATATTAGGAAATGCATGTAAAGGGTTTTGGGGTGAGGCCAGCAGAGGGTGGGTTTCAGGGAGCCAAAATTTCCTGTGAAACTTCCTCTTTTTCTATGCAAGTTTAACAGTGTTCCAGTCAGAGCAAAAAGACAATATTGTTTTTAATCAAAGCAAGAAGATTGATTATATGTATTAATTCTAAATTTTGACTTTCTCAAGACATCTACCCTCCTCCTTAATCATGTTGTTAATATATGTTCTATAGAATTGGCGGAAAGCCAGTCACCTTGGTCTTCTGGACTTCTGCTTTTGGCCTAGCAACTGTCTGGTGTGTCTTGCGGTTGGCTTAACTGCATCGTGTTTATCTCAAAAAGTACCTATTTTAGATTGCTGGTATTTAGCATGTCTACTTTCAAATTTACCAAGGACTGCAAGTTGTTCCTATATCTCCAAAAATCCTTTTAGCAAAGTCTAAAAGCAAGCTTTTAAATGCTGGAAAATGTATTGTTAATTGTATGATCAACATATTAATATGGTTGGGGTTTTAATCCAAAATCTCAGTTATTATTATCCCTCACACAGGCACATGAGGGCAGTGGGAGAGTAGGTCATCATGTTACCCAGGGTGGCTGGGCTGGCACTAGCGCAGTGAGGTGCAGGGGCAGGCCGTTTCTCTCATCCTTGCCCTCCGTGGCTCAGGCTCCCTTGGTCAACTCTGCTTCTCTTCTCAGTCTCCCAGCTAGTAGCCTGCAGGAGTGTGGGGCTTTCTAAGAATCTGCAGAACCAGGCCAGGACAACTGAGTTAATTATCATTACTCCTTATTCCAGTAGCCAAGTTACCTGCCATACCATTACTGTTAATAAGGAGGCCTTTATCCTTTTGTTTGTTTGTTATTTGCTCCACTACACAAAATATTTGTGATGTCTGGATGCAGCTTACAGCTTGCTTAAGATCATTGAAAATCACTGAAAATCACAATATGTATTCAGTTATGAGCTTGTTTCATCATATGATCTAAGGCATGCAATGTAAATGAAGTAAATGAATTCTTCAGAAGTTTATTTATTTAAGGAACTTGCATGCTTTTTCTCCAAACTCCTGGTCGAGTTCTGGTTTTAAACATTCTTTTAAAGCATTTTAAAAACCATCAACTACTTGCAAAACTCCAATTGATCATTTTCATGAATTTAAGATGCTTTGTTTACCCATGAAATATAATAGCCCTATTTATTAATAATGAAAACTAGCACGTAAAGAATCCAGCTCAGACAAAATCATCTCACCAGTCAACAAAAATGTAATGAAAAGCAATAAGAATAGTGCATTAGGCTTACTGGTTAGATTATGCCTGGAAGCCATTATACTGCATAGCTGGAGTTCTGCTTCCTCATCACCAATGAATAGGAAGCTTATTTTGAGATAATTACCTCTCCAAACTATAACAATGGGTTATTCCTATATTCTCATACAGAATGTATACAAACCAAAAGGAGGAAATAAATACCAGGTTCTATCTATTTCTCTTTCTGGTATGCAAGTTTGCATATATTTCTCTAAAGTTGTAGCTTCTTTATAAAAGTCTTTTTCTGTAGTAGTAGTTTAGATATTTTTTCTAATAGAAAGCATACCAAAGATTGCACTAATCAGAGTAATTTCTACTTTCAGTCTCAGGCTAATACAGATAAATCCTACCAGATATACAAGCTTGTTTAAATTTGCTTAAATTTCCATTCTCCCTGACTGGGAAGCAGGTTATAAATAATGGGGGGGGGGGGAACACATGAGGATGCTTGGGGTGAGAAAAATAATCTATTTCTCTTTCTCTGCAGCTAGTTGGCGCTCCAGTTCTCTTAAGCTCCCCTGTTCACCATAACCAGAATTTTCATGAAGCATTTGGGGGTTGTACCCAAACACTTGGCAGGTCAGTTTAGTGAACTGCCCATGATACTGGGACGGGGGGGGATATTACCCCCAAATTAATGTTTTAAAGAAAACAAAATTTTACTGGAAACCTGGGATTGCCTCAGGAGTATTCAAGGTGGGAGTTGCGGCAAACACCATTGTGCAGATTTCATTACCTGCATAGGAGCCATATAGTAGATGCAACTGTATTATCCATGACATGCCAACAGTTCAGCACAGTGTATGAAATTTGCTACACACAAATAGCTTTCCACAAGAGAGCCAGCCTGTAAATAAAATTAAAGCAGCTGCCACACATACAGTTTCTCTGTTTTGTACTAACCTGACATTCTTGCACATCACTGTTATCTGGTCAGTAGCTCCCCATTTCCAGCATCATGATCACTCTGAATATTTTCCCCCTGACATGCCAATAACTTTAAAAAGAAAACCGTACAAATCAGCCCATATGCCAACAAATAGAAACACAATACAGTGATTTGTAATATTGTATATAGTAATAATAATAGGGCAAGGTGATAAAAGTTCGGAACAGTAATCTCGAGTATCACAGTAATTAAAACACTTGCAGTAAGAAACTTAATTATCTGGAGAGGGATCATAGATACACCTTATCTCTCTCACTCACTCTCCACCTCCTTTCCTCTTCTCTCTTTTCTTTCATTTTTTTCTTGGCCCCTAAGTACATTTGCCAGGAATTCTGCCACCTGCTCAGTAACTTCAGGGTTTTTATCCGCTAGTAATAATTCAATACCTCTATTGGTCGCAGCCTTAGAGAGTTGAAGGAGCGGGCTAATCAAGTGTGAACGTAGCTGAGTAAACAGCGGGCAGTTTAAGAGGATATGCTGAACAGAGTCAGGTTCTTTGCAGAGACATCTGCAGAATCTTGCCTCATAGGGGATGCCCTTGTATAGCCCTGGGACCACGGCTGAAGAAAATATATTGAATCTGGCCAGCATAAATGCTCTGCGTTGAGAAGGGATTGTTAGACTTGAAAAGTACTGAGCCATAGAGTTTTGTGACTCAAAGCCTTTCTTGTACTTAAGATAAACAGTTTACTTTAAAAATTCCATACGAGACAGGCTAAAAGCAATTGAATGGATATAAAATAAAATTAAAATACTGTTCCGGGCAAGTAGCGCTGCAGCTCAGATGTCCTCCCTCGTCAACCGAAACTTAAAGGACACCATTATCACTAACCAGAGAAACAGTAATGGCTATTTTTCAAGAACATCTCAAACAAGCTTGATACACTTATTCACACAGTAAAAGCCTCCAATGAGATGACGAAGTATTATAAGAACACAAGAGAAGCCAATGTTGGATCAGGCCAATGGCCCATCTAGTCCAACATTCTGTCACACAGTGGCCAAAAATATCAGGTTCCATCAGGAGGTCTATCAGTGGGGCCAGGACACTAGAAGCTCTCCCACTGTTGTCCCCCCCCCCAGCACCAAGAATACATCACCTGCCCCAGCCTGTGAGTTCTTATCTATACCTTGTGGCTAATAAGCACTAATGGACCTCTGCTCCATATGTTTATCCAGTTCCCCCCCTTTTTATATCAACAAAGGTTTATTCAAGGTTTTCCACATGTAACAATACAAGAATATAACAACAATATGATGAGAAGAGCAAAAGGAATAACAACAAACATTAGTTAACATTATCTAAATACTTAAAGAGGTATCATTATGCTCATTAACATAACATCTATTTTGCTGCTGACAACAGTTCATTGATGGGTTAGTAGCTTTAACCTATATGTTACTTTAAATAATTCTATTTTCAGAAACAAAGCCAGTAGTTATCATTAGCAAAAGAGGGGACCACTTCCTTTTCTGAGAGAAACTGAATTATTGGAAACCACTTACATATAAATGGTGTTTGATAATCCTTGTTAGTGTGATTTGCTATGCCATCCGTTATTTTTCCCATAATAAATTGCATCCAAAGCTTATCATACCATAGGTCTAATGATTTTGGATACAGGGGCATTCCCACCAACAATGCCAGAATGTCCCAGGAAGACCACAGCCTTTCCAGCATAGTGGGCTGGTTGTTCTATTTATATTATTCAATCTTTGGGGAGTATAGTACCATCGAGTCATTCATTATTTTAACAAACTGAAAATTAATGTTAAAAACTTTTGATTTGTTTGATTGGGCTTGCCACACCCTTTGCCAAAATGAGTCTGAGAGTTCTTTACCAAGATCTTCTTGCCATTTCTTTTGAAAATTGAATTGTTCTGCCTTAGTATTTCTAAGTAAGATTTGTTGTATGAAGGAAACTAAACCCTTTGATTCACCATCATAGTTTTTGATGAGTGATTCAAACTCTGATAAATGTGTAAAAGATGTGCCTGTTCGCTTGAATTTCTCTATAACATCTCTAGCTTGGAGATAACTAAACCAATGAATCCGTATTTGCGCTTTCCTTTCCAATTGGTCTTTCTCCAGCACATTCCCTTTATATGTCCAATCTATAGGACGGGCTATTCCTGCTCTAAACCATTGAGATATGGTCTTGGCATCCTTTCCCAAAGTGACCAATCTTTGTTGGTCAGGAATGCGACTGGAGAGTTCTGCTGTAGGAGGACTTCAAATGGTCCCAAATTTTCAAGGAGGTGTTTAAGAAACTATTGTCTTTTATTTGGGGAGCATCAAAACACAAATTGCTGCAAAAGTTCATACAATCAAGAATAATAGACAATAATAAAGATGATGAGCTTCGTAGTGTGTATAATTCCTTGTTTTAATCAACAACAGGACGCCATCCAGAAGAGGTGATGACGTCAAGAAGACACGGACATCTCGAGTAAACATCCGTTTCAAAAATTTTCTTTGTCAAACAAGTCTCCTATCAAAGAGTAAACACAGCTTCAAGCAAGGAACACCCTGACCCCATTCTCTCAAATTTTATAATAAACAATAATCAATAATACCTACAGTTCCGTGTTCTTTCTTAGTACAGTCAACAGCAATATAATTCTAAGATTCTGTGAACAAAAAATTCTTTCATTTAATACACAATATATTTCAAATTGTTTTCTTAAACATTAATGATGTCATCTTATTGCCATCTTACCAGATAATTCTTTTCACAGCTCTCAGCTAACAATCTTTAAGTCGGACTACAAGTCTTAACACCTGTATATGGGATTTCGATTATATAGGAAGCCTCTGAAGACCACGTGCCATTCCTACTGAAGGTGCCAACTTATCAGTGCTATTCACCAATTCACTGTTAGTCTAACATCATTTTCACAAACA
>NW_015177147.1:31107-47110 GCF_001447785.1 Gekko japonicus
TCCCTTTTATCAGCCTCACTGAGACTAGCTTTCCACTGCTTAAAGGAATCCTTCTTACCTTTTACAGCTTCCATTACTAGTTAACCATGCAGGCTTTTTCCTATACCTGTTTGTGCCTTTCCTAAGCTGTGGTATATATATTTTCTGAGCCTCTAGGATTGTAGTTTTAAATAGTCTCCAAGCTTACCCAATGGTTTTGACCCGTTCTACTTTTCCTTTCAGTTTCTTCCTCATGTGTCCCCTCATATCAGAGAAGTTATCTCTTTTAAAGTTAAAAGTGGTTGTGTCGGTCTTTTTGGGGAACTCCCTATTTATGCAAATGTTGAACTCAGTAACATTATGGTCACTGTTCCCAAGTGGTGCAATCACTTTTACATCTCTCACCAGGTCTTGGGCATTACTTAGGATCAAATCCAGGATTGCCTCTCCCCAGGTAGGTTCCGTGACCATCTGCTCCATAGCACAGTCATTAAGAGTGTCTAGAAACTCAATCTCTTTTTCCTGACTAGAACACATATTGACCCAATCAATGTGTGCGTAGTTAAAATTACCTATTACAACACAGTTTTTTCATCTACCCACTATCTTTAATTCATCCATCATTTTATAATCATCCTCTATATTTTGATCTGGTAGGCGATAACAAACTTCCTTTTGGGCCCACTATTTCAACCCATAGCATTTCCAGAAGCAAATCCAATTCACTTTCCCTCTCAGTCTTACTGGACTGTGTACCCTCTCTGAAATACAGAGCCAGCCCACCTCCAACCCTTCCCCCCCATCCTTCTGATATAATATATAACCAGGAATCACTGTATCCCACTGATTTTCCTTAACCCACCAAGTTTCCGAAATACCCACAATGTCTATTCCCCCCCCCCAACACCAAGCACTCCAACTCCCCGATTTTACCTCGGACACTTCTAGCATTTGTATAGAAACACCTATAATTCCCCATACATGTTAAGCCTGCAACCTTCCTCTTGCTCTCTCAAGACCTTGTCAGGCAGTCCATACCACTAGCCATAGTCTCAATGGACAATTCCAATCCACCTCCCTGTAGAAAAGCAACAGCTACCCCTCATCTCTCTGAGATGAACCATCCCGAACCAGAGACTTTTCATCTCCTGTCGGCTTTCCTCCAATTTAAAAACTGCTCTGCCACCTTTTTGATTTTAAGCGCCAACAGCCTGGTTCCTTCTCGGGACAAGTGGAGACCGTCACTTCTGTACAGCTCCCTCTTGTTCCAAAAAATATCCCAGTGCCTAACAAACCTGATCCCTTCCCCCCTACACCATCATCTCATCCACGCATTGAGACTCCTGATCTGTGCCTGTCTCTCTGGCCCTGCACATGGAACAGGTAGCACTTCCAAGAAGGCTACCTTGGAGGTCCTGGCCTTGAGTCTCCTGCCTAGCAGCCTAAATTTTTCCTCCAGGACCTCACGACTGCATTTCCCCACATTGCTTGTGCCAACATGGACCACGACCACTGGCTCCTCCTCAGCACTATCTACCAGCCTATCTAGAACACGTGTAATGTCCGCTACCTTTGCACCAGGCAGGCAAGTCACCATATGGTCAGTATGTGGTTTCACCACCCAGCTGTCTGCCTAAGGATCGAATCACCACCAAGAGCCCCCATCCTTCCCTGCCCAGGGATGGTTCCTTGGTGCAAAATTATCTACAAAGGAGCGAAATTTCCAACCCTTTCAAGCCAGATTTGCAGTTCCCCAATTCATCCTTAAAGAATATACCAACTTCACTAACCCCCCAAGAAGATGATATTCATAAAGGGAAGAATATAAGTTGTACTCTCTGCTCCCAAACAACTCAAGTGACATTTTTACTACTTGAACTGTACCTTTAACTACTTGAACTGTAATCGCTGGGCTAATAAAAGAAGCATCATACTTTCTTTGAGCCAGCTTTTACGAAATGAGCTGCATGAAATTGACCTTGTAAAGTTTGAGAGACTCCCTGGTAATTTCTGAGAGTTTAGATTGCTTTTAACTTTTGCCTCCTCAACAATACCTTTGATACTGCTAAAAATGAAAAGATGCCTCACTTCCTTTGCAATCTCTGCTTGCAGAGTATTTGCAGATGTGAGAGTCCTCCCTCTTCTGCCAAGAAGTACACCCACAACACCTCAATCTGTGGACTTAGTATCTTCTCTGGGTACGAGGGATAAATTGACTCCAGCTCAAATGTTTCCATCTAAATCTACCTCCATAAAAGTGACTTTACAAATTGAGCAATCATACATTGCCTATACTCAAAAGCTGGAATCAAAAGCTAAGAGTTCTAGCAGGACCTCTTAAACAATGCACTATAGGGGGACCAGTAGATGGGAACAAATCTATACCCCAAGGTCATAACAATACTGAAGAGGTGGAGGACTCAATATCTCTTTCTACTACATCTTTGGATTATGAGGTTTCTATATCACCAGGACTGCAAAAGAAGAGAGCTGAATCCACACATTTATCCAACAGGACCACAATCAGAACTTTCACACAGGGCACACCAGTAGTTGGAGACGTAGATGCTTTTTTGCCCCCCCCCCTCCCAGCATAGGAAGGAAAATGAATTAGCCAAGTTTGATTACCGGATCAGACTCTATCAAGTTCTGGAAAGTTTTAAGCTAGAGTGGAAATTGAGTCTCCCTCCCTCTCTCCCCACATAGTTTAATGATTGACCTCATGACAAATCCAGGTTTATTTGGAGAGTCTCCAGAAGTGCTCCTTCAGACAATGGTAGGAATGGGTGCAGTACCATCAGTGAGCACAGATGTGGGGAGCCACAGAGAAGCACACAATTTATCGAGTCGGACTCCATCTTAAATACCAGTTGCACCAGGGATTGACATGCTGCCACTTCCCTCAAATCAACATGTAGTTGGGCAAATAATGTCAAGGCCAAAAAAACACACAAAAGCTTTCTCTGGGTCAACTCTCTTTTTAGGTCAGAGGCTCGTCTTGTAGATTTTATTTGTCCTTAGAAATAATGGCTGTACTATACCTCAAAATCATACTTCCAATATCCCTCCATCACCCAGCAACCAAGTATTCCATCAGTATAACATGTTGTCCTGACACATCATTTTACTGTGTTCCTGTCTATCACATCTGCAAGCAACTGTCTGCTTGACCATCCAGCCATCCATCTTTTTGTCTAACCCAGGCTTCTTTTTCTGAACCATACCTTCTGTTTTGATACAAGCTAATGTGATTGTGACTGTAACTTGTCAAATAAATAAATTTAATAAGACTAACAAAATTTGTTGTTGGATATGAGCTTTTGTGAGTCACTGCTCACTTCTTCAGATACCAACATTTCATATATCTGAAGAAATGAGCAGTGACTCATGAAAGCTCATATCCTACCACAAATTTTGTTAGTCTTTAAAATCACACCAGTTATTTGTTTGGTTCATGGTTCACATAGCATGTAGCACTTTGTCTTTTTGATCATTGGGCCAAAATTATATAACAAAACCTGTTTACCTGGGTCAGCCTTGCCAATACATGCAGCAAGCCCTGTGACTTCATCTCCAGATTCCTAAACCACAATTCCTAAATTCCTATCAAATAATTGATTTTCAAAGACCTGGCCAGCAGAAATTGTCTGGGAATGTAGGTTGTTGGGCCACTGTTTAACTTTACACTGTGACATAACAGGATGAGATTAATCTGTATATTATGGTTTCAGACATTTTCATTGTTAACAAGTTTATACCGACAGTAATGGATAAGCTGAAAAAAATAGCTCATGCTATTTAAATGTAATATAGTGAACCATAAAGTTATGTAAAATCTGTTCCCAGTAGGTTTCCAATCCCTATTCCCTGGTTTCATCAGGAGGGTGGAAATTAATGTAGTATGACATAGTGCAGGGTCCCCAACATGGTGCCCATGAATGCCATGGCACCCACTGGCACCTTTTCTGCTGCCCTCCCAGTGTTTTTAGAAAGCAGCCAGGGCCAGGTAGGGCTTTTGCCCAGCAGGACCTCCGATATGCCACTGGAAAACTGATTGACTGCAGATTTTTAAAAAGTTGCTTCAGCAACAGCTGTCACCATATCACAAGGATCATTACTGCATTACTCTGTGTGTATGCAAGAAAATGTTTCTAAACAATATGTTCACTTTGAAAGGCAACTGGTTAAACAGAGCTGCTGCCAGAAATGTTGAAGAGTTCTTATTAGAGTTATATATGACCTCAGTTCCTGACTTTCTGTGGTTAGTTATGCCCCCTGCTGCAGCAGCCATTTTGTAGTTGACTCTTCCTTTTGTGGAAACCATTTTATATTTGTGCCTACCACCCTGAGTCAGAAGTCCACAGTGCCCACATGCTCAAAAATGTTGGGGGCCCGTGACCTGGTGAAATAGGACAGTGGTTTGAGAACAAATATATCCCAGCTACAATGACAAACAGGACATTTCTTTAGGATGTAATCAAATTGTGTTGTTAAATTATCTCACAATTTCTTGGAAAAATTAATCAAAAGATTAATGAAATAGAAACATTTTTTTCCAGTCAGAAGGTATAAGACAACTGAGAAGGAGAAGGTGAGCATTCCCAAGAGACTCTGCAGCAGAAGGATCTACATAGCTGTCCTACAATACATGGCCTTCATAACCATGTAAAGAATAAGAATCCAGCAAGAGGTTGGTAGTTGCTTGGGATCTGTTTGGAGGCTGAGAAGCACACCAAGTTCTTAGTCCAACAAGGCCTGAAAAGTATTGCATCAGGAGGTGTGTGTGTGGCAGGCCTAGGGTTGCCAAATCGAAGTGCGGCCGGAAACAGGGGACTCCCAGCCAGCGTCCTCTGCGTGTGTGCGCACGAAGCGCACGCGCGTGCCGCATGCACATCACGCGGAAGTGACGTAAGCACGCAGGGCATACTGGGGCGGGGCCACTGCCATACAAGGGAAAACCATAGCGTGCCCTGTGTGCTCACGTCACTTCCGCGTGATGCGCACGCCGGGGCGGGGTTCCCCCCGGGGCCCCATTCCGCCATGGCGGAAATTGGGCCTCCAAAGTGGGGGTTTCCCCGCCCCCCGGCCCAATTTGGCAGCCCTAGGCAGGCCCGTAGCCAGGATTTTGTGATGGGGGGGCCTTTAAATAACTGGGGGGCACTGACATCACAAAAAAAAATTAAAAAAACATTTAAAAAAACTCATGCTCACCAGTTTGAGCAGGCGAGAGCACTTGGAGCAGGCAGCCACTCATCCATAGAGGCTTCCCATGTGGTGGCTGGAGGGAATGAGTGTGCCAAGCTCTGGCAGCGTGAGGGGCTCTGGTAGTAAAAGGACGAATGAGGGGACGGGCGGGCGAGCACTGATGTACCTTGGAACCTGAGTGCCATGGAGCTGGCCTCTCCCAGTGCTCCGGGTGGGCACAGGAAAAGGAAGAAGAGGAGGGGGAAGAGGCTACCCAGTTCAAATCATACCGTGCAACTGCCCCAGCCCCACCAAAGGTTTCTGAGCTGCATTGGGCAGAGCAGGGGGATGCTGGTTGAAGTCTGCTAGCCCCACCTTGCCTCCTGAGTCCTGGCCCACCTGCCTGGCTGTCTCACGCTGCTTCCTGCGGCAGCCATGCTCAGGAAGGGTTGACGACGGGAAGGGGCAGCTACGGGGAAAAGAAAAAAAACCCACAGGACTCTTGATACTTCTGTGGTGGAAGGCTTTCTGGGCTGCTGCAGGGCTCTGGATTTCCCCACCCCTCTCCTCCAAACTGAAACACAACGTTTATCAATTCTAGGGGCAGCCCTTGCCATGTGGCTGTAGAGAGCGTGCCAGAGCTGCATGAGGGAAACTGACCAGCCACATGGGGAAGGGATAGTGGTGGCAGCAGTGGGGAAGCAAGCCATACTTCGGGACGAGGCAGCCGTGTTGGCAGTGGGTCTGGGCTAGATGGAAGTTGGGGGGCCTTGGCAGGAAGTCAGGGGCTGGGCCCCAAAATGCTACAATGTAGCTACAGGCCTGGTTTGTGGACCAACAGATGAAAAATTATCTAGGAATTTTGACAAGAAACAAATAAGCAAACAAGGAGAGGGCCTTCAGGGAAAAGGAGTATCAATTATATCTCCTGTTTAAAACATCTAGAAAAATTATCTAGGAATTTTGACAAGAAACAAATAAGCAAACAAGGAGAGGGCCTTCAGGGAAAAGGAGTATCAATTATATCTCCTGTTTAAAACATCTAGAAAATCTGCTACTAAGCATGGAAGTAAACCATAAGAATCACTATCTATCCACAATGATTTAAATCTTATTCTTCATTTTCCTCTTGACATTTGCCTGCAGGTTCTACATAGGTGTTGTTTCATACATGATTTAATAGGCTAGACTTGTGGGCTTTTTTAAATAGATTGTGAAAAGTACTGGGTTCGCCGCATGGAGGACTCAGACGATGACATGCTCTTGCACACGTTTATTATACTTAACACAAGACTAACTAAAACGGCCCTGCAAGGCCAACTATATACACACCCACCCAGCACAGCCTTAGTCCATTGGAGGGTTTGAATTTCCCGCCAGAGTGGCTATTGGTTGGGGCTGGGGGGAACTAGGATCCTATGTTCCTATTGTCCAGGGGAGTCAAGCTCCAGTCTTTGCCGCGGACACCTAGTAGCGGTCTGCGCAGGGGAGCCAAGCTCCAGTCTTTGCCGCGGACCCCTAGTGGCGGTTCGCATACATAACAGATTGCATGCTATGAATGTCTTCTGTTATGCCCCAAATGAGCATGAGTAAGAAATCCAAGAATGCCTATATCTTTAACTATCAGCATATATATATACTTCTGGTTAAAATGGCAAGGAAATTCTTAAGTTCTCAGCACTGTATGATTGCAGCACACATGAGTTTCTTTTCCTAGGACCTGAAAAATAATATTTGAGGAAACTTTAGATGGGTATGAAGAATGTTCAAACTGGAGTTGCTAACATACCTGCAGCCCTGATTTGGATGTCCAAGCTAGCCCAATCTGGCCCCACAGGAGACAGCCCACGGCATGCCTTCTGGGGTCCGCATTTGCCTCCTTGTGAAGAGGAACAGACGAAGGGCTGCAGTGCAGCCTCAACTCCAAGAGGGGGAGCGAAGCTAGCACGGTTCTTAAAAAGGCTGGCTCCGCTCTCCCCTCTCAGTTGCTTGCCTCGTGCTTGGAGCTGCAGCAGCTCCAAGCACTTTGGTTGTTTTTACTACCTTTAAAGGGGGAAACGACTGGGGAATGCATGAAGGTGGCCCCAGGTTAGGCGGCAGCGAGTTTTGGATTTTATGTAAATTATTTCAGCACCATATTTTATATTGGATATACTGTTTTAAATTGTTGTTGTTTGTATTTCTATTTATATATATATATATATTTAAAAAATCTCTAACCCAGGCGGCGCGAAGTCCAGCGGGCCGGCGAGGAGCACGGGGCCAGCACAGCACTGTTCGCGGCCGCGTCAGGGGCAGGCAGGGGAGTGTTCAAGCGCACAGGAACAGCCTGTGGAGAGCTGGAGAGACTCAACCTACTTTAGAGGCATTGACCCTCGGTGCTAGCTCGATTGCAAGATTTAGGTGCCAGCTCTACAACTCTCACCCCCACTTCAGATCGGAGACTTCTGGGCATCACTGGAGATGAGCAGCATTGAAAGCGGGGGCAGCCTGATTCAGGGCTGCATCAGCCCTCAGGTATCTTCGGGCAGTGGCAGCGGTCTTCAGAGGGTGGTGGCAATGCCTTCCTTCACAACAGGGTTTTCGACGCGGCTGCAGGAAAGCAGCAATAGGGCCCTGGTCGACAGCCGCATCAGCATTGTTGGCTACGGGACAGGCATATCGGCAGGCAGAGCATCCGGGCCCCATTGGCAGTCTGCTCAGCAGGCCGCATCGGGACATGTGGCTGCAAGGCGGCCTTGAGGGGCTGCTCCAACCTGTTCAAACTAGCACCAACATACACATAGAAGCCCCCCCCCTTAGGTGGCTCAATTTGGGTGGCTGCAGTTGGTGAGGCTGCTTCATAGCACCCCCCCCCATAAGTTGTTCCTTGCCTATTTCTCTTCCCCCCCCATTATGTTGATGGGAGTTTGGGGATCTGTGCATAGCTGTACCTTATCCTGACAAAGCACCCCCACGTCATCATTTTGGGGGAGGGCTGTGGCTCAGTAGAGTAGCCTCTGCTTTGTATGCAGAAGGTCACAGGTTCTATCCCCAGCATCTCCATTTAAACTAGAAAAGAGCAAGAGTCCAGTAGCACCTTAAAGAGTAACAAAGTATGTGGCAGGAAATGAGCTTTTCACACACACCCCTTGTGGACTTTACAGGCTTCCTTAGGCTTAATTTAGTGAGGCAGCCATTTTGAGGGTAGTTCCTGGGTGGCCATTTTATGTAGACACATTGGTGATACAGAGGCGGCCATTTTAGCAGTGTTCTTATGGCTGCCATTTTAGGTGGCAAATCCATAGGATTAGATAGAATGGCTCCTAAAAAAGGACAAGGCCTTTCAAAAAGGGGCCTGCGCCAAAAAGGCCTGCTCCAGAAGTGGGTACAAGCTGTCATGTGTCTTTAGGTTAGAGCCTTAGACACTACAGACAGCCATTGGTCAGGTATGACCAGGTGTGGTGTATAACGATGGGGAGAAAGATGTACACACTGACATTAAATGCCATTCAGTACATGACACTGCTGTAACATTGCAATGAAGAATTACTATTAATCCAGGGACAGCAGGGTCTAGATTGATACTCTCAGCTCACATGTTTTTTGTCTTCACTCGGGAGGGCGGACTGGTTTGCGCAGTGGCCAAATTGCCTGCTCGCCACTTTAGTGCCAGTAGCTCACGGAGTGGAATTTTTGTTCATGGGACCCCATAGCTTAGAGGGAGCATTGGTCAGGTATGACCAGGTGTGGTGTATAACGATGGGGAGAAAGATGTACACACTGACATTAAATGCCATTCAGTACATGACACTGCTGTAACATTGCAATGAAGAATTACTATTAATCCAGGGACAGCAGGGTCTAGATTGATACTCCCAAACAGATTATAGGCTACAAGATTTGATGGCACCTGGACTTTAAAAAATATATGACTGGTGCAGTGGGGAGGTGTTGCTTGGTGGTTGAGCATCGAAGGTCCTAGACCCGGCCCCCGCCGTTTTCAGTTAATAGGTCAAGGCAGGATGGGATGGGACAGACCTCTGCCGGAGACCCTGGAGAGCCAGGAAGAGGAGCTGTGGAGGGGCTTGTTTCTGTCTGAGCTGTTCTCTCAAGGATGGCTCTGGAAGGAGCTTTTTTAGCCCCACCTGCATTACAGGGTGTCTGTTGTGTGGAGGGTAAAGGTAAGTAGTTTGTGGGCCACTCTGTGGCTCCTAGTGAGGGGCAGGGTTTCAATCCTATCTCCTCCTCCTTCCTCCATCTGCTGTTGCTGGCATCATGCGAAATGCTGGCCTGGATGAATCACAAGCCGGAATTAAGATTGCTGGGGAAAAGATCAACAACCTCAGATATGCAGACGATACCACTCTAATGGCAGAAAGTGAAGAGGACCTAAAGAGCCTCCTGCTCAGATTACTATTAACCCAGGGACAGCAGGGTCTAGATTGATACTCCCAAACAGATTATAGGCTACAAGATTTGATGGTGCCTGGACACTTTATAAAATATGACTGGTGCAGTGGGGAGGTGTTGCTTGGTGGTTGAGCATCTTTTTGGCAAGCAGAAGGTCCTAGACACGGTCCCCGCCGTTTACAGTTAATAGGTCAAGGCAGGACGGGATGGGACAGACCTCTGCCGGAGACCCTGGAGAGCCAGGAAGAGGAGCTGTAGCTCAGTGGCAGAGCCTTTGCTAATGTGGCTGCTGGAGGGGATTGTTTCTATCTGAGCTATTCATGTTGCTGGCATGGGCTTTTAAGGCAGGATTTATTAGGGTACTAATCTCTGTATGACTTCCTTGAGGGCATTTCAAGAAGATATCATAAACTAGCTCACACCCCTGGTTCTTACAATTTTGTCTTGGCTCAAGCTGGATGGCTCCAGAGCAAACTGGTTTATGCAGTGGTTAATCACTCGATCAGGACTCTGGTGCCAGTGGCGCTCATGGTGGGATATTTGCTCACAAGACTCCACAGCTTAGGCCATCTGCTTTGCGTACATATGGTCCCAGGTTCCATCTCAGCATCTTTATTTGAAGGAGGTGGGTGAGGTGACGGACCTCTGCCTGGGACCTAGGGAGCCTTTGCCGGTCAGAGTAGGCAACACTCATTTTATTAAGCTTTAAAGCGTATAATGCTATTGAGGGGGATATTCCTTATGAAGGATAACAAGGCTTATTTATATTGGAGACTGTTGACAAGGGTCTCTAGTCTAAATGACATATTTATATGTTTTATTCTGAGAAAGACAGTATAAATTGCCAATCTTCCATTTACAATGTTTGGCCCTAATGCACATAGGGATGTTTTTTCCAGTTCGAGGGTTAAGAGTACAGCAGCTGAACTTTTAAGGTTTTCTTTCTGTGAAGGAATCCTTGTCAGCAACTTGTGAAGTTGGCAGTGTGAATACACTCTGAGTTGGTGAGTTGGCTAGTTTTTGTCATATGTTAGGATTTGAACATATCCATCGCAACATGTCATTTGTACCTTCTGTTTTCTGTTTTAGCAGGAATACAGGGTGACTTCCAACCTTATGCTGTGATTTGGGAGATCATATGTCATTGGTTGGTCCTAATGAGCATTCTACGCAACTTGGTTGGAGCAATTGTCTTAACGGAAGGCCAGTGTCTTAACACAAGGCCAGTGTGCTGTCAGTGCCTTAATGAGTGGTGTTAGTTATAGCAGGCTGTGGATGGTGCCGGCTGGGAAGCGGTGGTGCAGCCATAGCGCCTGGAATTGCTGCAGGTGGCTTCCAAGTAGGTTCCGGTAGGGGCGATGGTTAACAAGACCCATCACACATTGGAGGGCTTTGGAGGCCAGGAAACCTGACAGCGGTTCTGTCCACTCACTTGGCGGGGGAAAAAACTAATTCCATGCCAGGCAGCACAGCGTTACGCGTATATATGTGAACGGCCCGGTTCATGCATACGGTGAATGCATACGGCCTTTGCAAAACAGGCCAGTGCGTATAGTTAATTTGCAAGGCAAAAAGTGCTGCGAACTCTTTAGAAATATTTCCTTCGATTCATTTAAAATTTAGATTTATAACTCTTATAAAACCCTACTGCAATTTTAGCCAGACAATTAATATATTCAGAGGATGTTGAAAATTAAAAAATCAAATCAATACGAAATTACAAACAAATCAATATGAGCAAATTACTGTCAGGTTCTACTGAAGTTTAGTTTAAGATAGGACCCCAGTTTAGATAAGAAGGGATACATGCTGTGCTCTCTTCAGGAGTAGATGTCAGAAATAAAAAATACCTGAAGTATTTCGGAATTCACTTGACTTTTAAAACAATGGAGGCCTGTTCTTCAAAGAGCTACAGGGCACTGAGTGAATGAACCAACTTTTATATTGGTGTTGTTTCCACAGTTGGATAATCCAGTAAATGGACCAGAGAGGTTTTATTCTGATATAGACCTGGGCCAATGACAAGTTTAGGCCTCATTTCTTATCTTTCAGTGTGTACGGTTGCCAAAAAGATCCATAGTAAAGGGTCCTGTCTTTTAATAGAGACTTGTTGAATGTCTTCAGCAGTTAAATAACATCCCATTAATGGGACAGGCTTCCTTTTTCTACAGGCAGCTGGAAACTCTACCCTGGGATATCAATAATTACTTCACTTGGTCAGTGCAGACATAAGCCTTCTGAGCATTGCGCAGTGCCCTGCGAATCATGGATGATGCCAATGCAAACATTGTGGAATTCTTAAGCATCTATGGATGTTTAGGGAAAAGGGGGCTCTATTGACCGAGGCAACCCACTTTCCTTGCCTGCTGTGGTCTGCTTTCTCGTTGGGTTACGTGGCTCACTGTTTTCTCTTTTAGGGCGGTGTTCTGTGGCATGAGGAGAAGGATTCTCTTTGCGGACACAGCTGCATTTTCGGGCCAGCTCATCGAGCAAACAAATCGGCCATCGGCTCCCATTGGGCCTGAGTTGATGGGCCACGGTGGAATGGAGAGGGTGCCGGAGCCTAGGCCAGGCGGGCCTACTCCACGTGTTCTGGGCAGCTCAATTTTTCGTGGCGGCAAGCACCTATCAGCAACCCTGTAGGGGGAAGGGGGATGTGGGGGGAGACTGCCTTTTGGAGTGCCTTTGATGGATACTCTACACAGGCCATGCGGCAGTGGATGAGGGATCGTCATGGCATGTTCCGATACTAGGCTGCCCGGGTGTGAGCCGCTTACAGTGGGCTATGTCCTGGCGGCCAGGTGCATTTCCTGTCTTATGGCAAGGCTGGGGTCTGAGTTTCAGTGACCCCAGGCCTTGACTATGCCACTCATACTGATAGGTCTTGTCATTGTTTTATTAATAAATAAAGGGGTCTTTAGTTTCAGATCCCACGGGGATCGTGAGAGCTCAGTGTACGGCCAATGGGGAGCTCCAAAATATTTTAAAGGTTGATTTGGGCCACTAATTGCCTCACCCCTTGTCAGGGGTGATGGCATTCACCTTTCCAAGAAGGAAAGCCACGTTTTCCTTCAGGATTTGCGGCAATGGCTTAAGCTACTTTTAGGTATTTGAGTGGGTGCAGGGGCCTAAGCAGAGGCTTGGCCCTTGCGGTGGCAGAATTAGGTTTAAATAAAGTTCTGCTGCTATGTAAGCACCAATCAATAAGCCCTGGGGGGTAGAGGGGTCTGCGGGATCAACCCTGCAGCTGTGCGGCCAGGGATGAGGCTTGCAGACTGCCTATGGGGATGGCCACGATGGAGACTCAGCGCTGGTTGTATGGTGGTGTTTGAGGGCTCCTGAAGGGGCATCCCAATCATTGGCTCGGCTGGGTTTGCAAGCGACTTACAGTTGGCTCCAACCCGGGGCCTTGGTGACTTGCCTTTTATATGGTTAACGATGGGGTCAAAGCAACACCAGGCCTTGACCGAGCCGCTGTTTCATGCTCGCCCTTGCCGTTAGTTTAATATTTTATAAAGTGGCCTTATTTCATCCAACCTTGTTGTCTGACTCTTTCTTCCATCTGGGGGCAATCTGGCCCCACAGGAGACAGCCCACAGCATGCCTCCTGGGGGCCGCATTTGCCTCCTCGTGAGGAGGAACAGAGGAAGGGCTGCGGTGCAGCCTCAACTCCAAGAGGGGGAGCGGAGCCAGGTTGGTTGCCCCGTTTAATGGGGGACCGGGTAGGAATTTTTTGTCCCCTTCACTGATTGGCTATTGAGAAGGGGTCTTTTTCGCCTACCCTGCACTGCTGCCAGTGGATTGAGGAATTGGTTTGGGTTGGTGCCTTGGGCCTAGTTCGTCACTTTGTTAGGGCAGAATTAGGTTTAAATAAAGTTCAGCGGCTACGTACGCACCAATCAATAAGCCCTGGGGGGTAGAGGGGTCTGCGGGATCAACCCCGTGGCCGAGCGGCCAGGGATGAGGCTTGCAGACTGCCTATGGGTATGGCCACGACGGAGACTCAGCACTGGCCATGCGGTGGTGTTTGAGAGCTCCTGAAGGCGCATCCCAATTATTGGCTCGGCTGGGTTTGCATGCGACTTACGGTTGGCTCCAACCCGGGGCCTTGGTGTCTTGCCTTTTATACAGTTAAGGATGGGGTCAAAGTGACACCAGGCCTTGACCGAGCCACTGTTTCATGTTCGCCCTTGCTGTTACTTTAATATTTAATAAAGTGGCCTTATTTCATTCAACCTTGTTGTCTGAATCTTTCTTCCGTCTGGGGGAGGTAATGTCATCAGATCTTGGAGGCAGGTCAGCCCTGGTTAGTACTTGGATGGGAGACCACCAAGGAAGTCCAGGGTTGCTACACAGAGGCAAACACTGGCAAACCACCTCGGTTTGTCTCTTGCCTTGAAAACCCTATGGGGTTGCCATAAGTCAGCTGCAAATTGACAGCACTTTTCAGCACCAATATAGTTGCAACCAGGATTAACATGGCTTGGAAAGTATTGATAAAAGTTTGCTTCATAAAATATGCAGACCAGCCCTATTTGTATTTAGTCTGAAGTAAGCTACTATGGGTTAAAATAGGTCTACTCCTAAGTAATTCTGCAGAGAATATAGCCTGAATCTAAAAACATCTATTCAGTGCAAAAAGTGTTTCATTAACACATGTGTTCTATATGAAAAATGTTACCTAAAGATTTGCATGCCGTAATCAAATGAAAATGTTATCAAAAACTTTTACTGTTTAAAAAAAATGTCACCCTTCCTTGTGGAAGATACTGCCACCTGAGAAAATCTTTTTCTTTTCAGCATCCCTACATGGAATTATTCATGGCAACAGTATCACCAAGTGTGACATTTTAACTGAGAAAAACATTACAAAACCTGATATTATATATTTCTGGCACCTCCATATCTAAAGTTCTCTAAGCAGAACTAACCTTCAGCAGAGAGATCTTTAATTAAAGAAAATCAATATGAATTATTGTAAGTAGACACATGTTCGTTTCATTCTGTGTCTTCTTAAGTGATAATTTTTGTCATAACATTTCTTCATACAAAAGCAATTCTACTAAAACAATTTCAATCAATATTTAGCTTGTATCACCCCTTATTCCCATTGTTTTGTGTCAGTTTTATTTTCTTAGTGAGGCTTGCTAAAGCTGGTTCTACAATCTCCCAAATATAATTTAACAACATTGACATATTTGATCTATATAATTTTTCTTGACAAGATGCAGTCTTTATTTCACAAAATCATTCTTGCTTGTAGTTAGCAACAAATCTCTGTTAAATGATAACTTAAACCCTAAATAAGCTGTTACTGGAGATGGTACCAAAATGTGGAATAATCTATTTTTTCCAGGTTTCAGTTCTTAGTTCTTTTAGGAGGCAACCTGTAGAAATGTTTCCTTAGCTCAGAATGTAAAATGTGGTCTGCATTCAACAGACTAGGTGCTGGATGGCAGCTAAGACTGCCAAGAATATGAGTTTCCATACACAGTCTGCTTTCCTTAGAAAGATGAACTTTACACTACTGAATTTTTATCCAATTCAGATTGTATAACTATCCTGAAGAAAACCTCCACTGCTTCTGCTTCATCCCACAATCCAACTACTTCTACAGTGGAGACAGGAAGTGGTGGTGGTGATGCTAGCCAGTTGGCTTCTTCCTTCTATCCTTTCTCTCCTACCACTTCTCAAATAGAAAGATGTTAAAGTTTTATTTTCCTCTCATGCCCCACAAATGCAGCCTCAGCTGTAATCAATGTACCCTATAAATTCTGGGAAATATCATTCCTATGTAGCCCATCTCTAAAGGGAGATTTTCACTAAGAGCCAAACTAGACAACCTCTGTTCCCCAGATTCACTCCAGGAATATACCGGAATCCCAGAATACACTACAGAGGCCTGATTCTGGTTGGGACCACCATGGCATGGGAGAAGGGGGTTGTGTTCCCTCTTGTGCCTTCAAGCCTTGGCTCTGTCTGTAAATGCAGGGGGAAGTCCCTTTCCAGGGCCATTTCAGCCTTTCAGGGAGGATGTATTGGGAGAGGATATATTGCAGTCAGTCCCACCAGCAACCACCAGGCAACTTGATGCATGTGGCTTGCATGACTTATCCAGGATTGGCTGCTTGCTACTGTTCAACAGTAGTTGCCCCACAACAGCCAGTGTGGTACAGTGCTTAGAGCATTGGACTAGGATCTGGGAGATGCAGGTTTGAATCTTCACTCTGCAGTAGAAGCTTCAGCCCCTGGGTCAGTCACACATTTGCATATCACACATATCCTACCTCACAGGGTTGTTATGAAGACAAAATGGAAGAGATGAAATTGAGATGTTTTCAGTTCCTAATGCAGAGAAAGACAAGATATAAATGAGGTAAATAAATATAGCTGAAGATGGAGGCAGATAAAATGTAGGCTAATTTGTCATGGGTAGAATGTAGGTAAA
>NW_015177147.1:47138-54760 GCF_001447785.1 Gekko japonicus
GGGAAAGAGGCAATATTGTTGGAAGAGGGATACGGGGGAAAGTGAGGTGCCCCTGCAAATCCTTGCAGGTTCTCCACTGCAGAACTGGGCCCAGCGGTTGACAACATGTATCTGGGTCGGGCCTGTTGACTGGTACTACATAACTTGGCCATAGTTTTCCTGAGCTACCAGGGGGAGGGAAGGAGGGAAAGCTGAAGATGGGGGTCGGATAAAGTTAGGTTGGCTGCTGGATGGGAAGGAGAGAAGGAAGCTGAAAAAGGGAGAGGCTATGGAGGTTTTCAGGGGAGGAAGACATGGGGGGAAGAATGAGATCCCCTCCCACAGGTCCTTGCAGGTCCCCTACTTATAATACATTTTAATTATATTTATAAGGGAGGTGTAACCTGAAGATTGTAAAAGACAATTTGGAAAGTGGTTACCCAAAAATTACAAAAGAGAGGATGCTTAGACCTTACTGTTCTGCTAAACCTGAGGGCCTGATTTAAAAGTTTATCAAGTAATTAAGCCCTTGTTGACTTCAGTGGTCTTTAAATCAGATATTATAATCAAGACAGTACCTGAAGAATCAGCAAACTACCTCGCTTTACTGAGGTAGCATAGAAGGAATGTATTCAGTCTTAAAGTGGTTGTGGAGCTTTGAAGGAGTCTGCCATTCCAAATCCCAAATTCAGAAACTCAGCAACTTAAAGGACAGTGCCCAAAGCAGTAGCACTGATATATATTTCCAGCATTTCTAGATGTTTTCAGGAAAAGCTATAATAAATTGCATTTAAGACTCATGCTCTGTATCATCCTTTGAGCTTCTACCCACAGTAGTATGAGAGCTTCTTCCAAATGTTATCTGGAATTAAATATATCACAGCAGCAGTCCAGCTGACCCATAATCTCTACAGCAGACATTTTCTAGCCTACATCAACTTCACACATATTCCTATTAATACTGTGGAAATTCAAAACTGCAAAACTCCAGTACTTCAATTTGTTTTTCTCAAACTGTGAAAAGTATATGACAGTTCTTTGGGGGCATAAAAAGCAACAGTTGTGATTTTTAAGTTTACATACTATTATCATGGCCCATCTACCCCATGAACCTGTGAGAAATTATGGGGGGGGGATCTTATAAGGGAATCACACTTGGACCTTTAAACTGCATAACAGGTATGGGGCTGAGCAAGGATAATAGGTTTGTCATATCTATATTAGATTACTGCAATGCATTGTACATGGGGCTGCCCTTCAAAAGTGTTCAAAAACCACAATAGGTGCAGAATGCTGCTGCTAGGATGTTGACTGGTCTTTGGGACCATATCAGTTTAGTCTTGACCCGTTTACACTGGCTCTCGATCACTTTTTATACCTGGTTCTCATGTTATCATTACAATGTGATGACTATTGTAGGCATACAGGATACCTTCATGTTTGTCAATTGTTTTCATTATCACACTGGTAAGAACCTTAGAGAAATGTGGATTTAGAATTTGTGATTTCCACGCATGCATGACTAAGCAAATCTGGTTGGTTTTCCCCCAAAATTTCTTTTACATCCCAATGAAAATTCAAAGTGACAGTGAAAACAGCAAACGTGCATATTAGTGGTTCCCTAACAAATCCTGGCCACCCAACAGTCCATGCCTATCCTTTTCCTTCCTGAGAATGGTGTACAACCTCTCCCATCCCCAGGCTCTGTGTCCATGTGTTAATTTACTCCTTCTTGCCCTCATATCCCAAAATAAAGCCAGCAGATGAAAATATTGTTAACTAGGGTTCATTAAAACTTCTGAACTGCTCCTAAGAGGCTACCCAATCAGGTTGGCCAGCAGTTGGACAACCCTGACTCAAATCTCAGCATGGCTCTGCCTTGCTTCTCCTTGCCTGCAGAAAATTGTGCAGAGAGATACTGCCCATTAACCCTCTCACCATGCGGTGTAAGGGGTCAAGAAATGATGCACAGCATCGGATGTCCCCAAGCTGGTACCATTCAGCCCAAGAAGAGATGGCTTGGGTGAGCCCTCCTATCCTTAGACATCTTTGGGTGCTTGTCAAACAACCAGCATCATTCCACACAGCTCCAGTAGTACCTAGCCAACCCCTAATGGGCCAGACCTATTCAAACTACCCTTTTGGTAGCAATGGTGCAAAGAAAGGAAAAAGAGAGACAATCTTCCAGACCAGTTTGAAGGGAACCTAAAAAATTCCTGCTTGTCTTCACAGCAGCCAGCTAATCACACATTACTTCCCAGGAAGGGATGGGTGGGAAGCTCCAAACCAAAAGTGAGCCAAAATTAGCAGAGAACAGGGATTATGGCAAAAACACATCCAGCAGCCTCTTTCACCCACTCAGTGGGAGGATATATGGTGCATGCATGCCCATGTTTCCCAATCTCAGACAATCCAGGAATCTGCGTTTAAAGTCTTATACAGGTGGTACCTCACCCCTGTCAGACTATCAAAGATCTACCCTCAAACCTTCCCACTTTGCTGGAAGCAGTGCGGAAACAAAGTGACGTTCTGTCACAATTGCTGGGAGTGTCCAGCTATACAGCAATTCTGGAAACAGGTTTTACATCAAATAGAACTCCTAACAGGGTATACCCTACCCTTAGATCCAGCCCTGATCCTACTGCATCTACGGCCTGGAGACAGTCCACCTGTTAAAAGAAGGCAGCTGATCAATTTGCTAATAATAGCAGCTAAAGTAGTGATCGTGCAATCCTGGAAAGCCCAAACTCCCCCCACACTACAGCAGTGGTTACATAAAACCTAGGATTTCTACTTACTAGAAAAAATTTCAATGATTACTAAGAGGGCGGTTGATGATAGTGAACTTTTAAACCCATTAGACAAATGGTACCCAATATTAGATAAGCTAGATGTTGACAAGCTTGATTGGGAAAACCTGAAAGAAGTTAAATTTAAGCTTTTAACATATGGTTAAGACAAGTCAGTCAACAACAGCTAGGAAAATAGTATGCCTATTAGGATTATATAGTTGAAATTGTAAGTCAGGTGCCTTATGGATACATCTGCTTGATGTCAATTAAGGATAGTTAGTATATCAGAGGTCAAATATGTATATGATGAGATTTTATTGTTGTAGGGCACGGTGAAATAATAATAATTAAAAAATCAGCAGAGAGGCTGTATATGTCATCTGCACTACCACCTCCCCTTATTAGCCAGGCAAAGCCTGTTAACATTCCAACCCCACATGCCTCTTTGTCTTTAAATCTCTGAGTGGGATGTTGACATATTCGCACACACTGCACACACACAAGGCCTACCTAGGGAAGGAAACATGCTTTATTCAGGTCCATGGCTCCAACACCCATTGTTGCAACACCCTACTGACTATTCCATTTCACTTAACTAAGCTAGTTTTTTCTTGGTAAGCTTCTCTAGCACTTTTTTCTTCCCTATTCCCCACACATAAAAAAATTCCTCCTGAATTTAAGAACTATATTTATCAATGTTTTGTACTCTAAAATTTTACCAGTTTTTCCCTCCACAGACCATTGGCTATTTTTCACCCATCCTTCTGCCATCTTGCTTTTGGCCTCCCTACTCTTTAAATTTAATTTGTTCTGGATTTTTTTCCAGCCCAAAGGCTGTCCAATAAAACTAATCCTCTGGGCAATAATTCTCCCATATAGAAATCAGAAAGTGAACACTGTAATTTGTAATCACCGCAACAAGCACAAGATAATATAGATTCATTAAAACCTAAATCTGTAATCTGCTATACAGTAGCTGTGCATGGAGATTCTCCTTCATTGGGGGAAGTCATCCAAGCTGCTTAAGTTATGCCTTCTCTCACTTCAGGCAGGGCTATGCAAATTTGAGTAGACTGTATTGGCTCAGAGTGAGGCTGATCATCCAGTTTCAATAGCCCTGCAGCTCTAGCAGGACACTTGACCCTAGCTCCACTTTCTTGGAGACTCTTGCCTTATTGGTATGGAAGATGGAAAAGCCTTGAAGAAATGTCCCAGTGCTGGTCTTAAAGAAGAAGAAAAGAGACTATTAAGACAAGCCTCCCCCGTCTGAGTTTTCAGGCACCAGAGACTGGCCAACCTCAGATACCTCTATAGTGACACAAACTGCTATCAGTGTTGGCAGACCTGAAGCTTTGAGTTGTTCCACAGCCAGCCCCCCACTGCACAGGAAAAACCTGACAGAGATCTACCTATTATTTATTTATTTTTATTTATTATTTCCACTTACTATACCGCCCATACCCCTAGGGGTCTCTGGGCGGTTTACAGGATAGTTCTATGAACTATAGTACCCTATCTAAGGCCACATACTGTAGGGGATGGGGGTTCCCTACTGGCACCCTGTCCGCTGCGTCTTCTCTCCGGCTCGGCTTCCTCCCTCTCGGCAGCTTTTTCCCCGGCATCTTTGTCCCACTGGTCGGCAGCTCCTTCCTCTCGGTGGCTTCCTGGCATCTTTGCCCCACTGGTCAGCTGCTTTCCTTGGCGGGGCCGCCTTCTCGATGCACGCCTTCGTGCCCGCTCAGCCTCGGCTCTGTCCTGACCGGCTCCACCGCGCTCGCAGTACACGTCATCATGCGCCATTGCCGGACTCCACCGCAGTCTTCCGCTGCCAGGGATCGCTCTTCCGATGTTTCTCCACACCTCCGCACCACGCCATCCCAGGCTCCGCTGCCGCCACCGCCATTGATGTTTTCGCTGCACGCTACTGCGACCACCGCACACCTCGTTACGGAGGCAGGTGCCCCCCACCCTACTAAGGGTGGGTACCCATTTGCCTACTCGGATTTGATTTTTTTAAATTGCTTTCGGGCCGCTGGGTGAGTCTGAGTACTGAATACTAGTCTGAGTACTGCATCACCTTGCACTTGGCCACATTGAACCCTATTTGCCATGTTGACGCCCACTTGCCCATCTTTGACAGATCCCTTTGGAGTGCCTCACAATCCTCACTGGTTTTCACCCAGTGGAACTGGGCTATACTAAGACTGGAAGTTCAGACTCACTCTGAGCCAGTACAGTCTACACAAATTTACATTGTTCTGCCTAGAGCAAGGAGAAGTGTGACCTAATCAGTTTGGATTACTTTGGCCCATTGGAGAGAAGAAACTTTCTGGTAAGTTCCAATGTTGCGTTTTTAATAGCAATTGTGTAGATCCATTTCAAACTGGTTTCAGACATGGTTATGGGACTAAAACAGCCTTGGTTGCCCTGGTGGATGACATGCGCCAGGACATGGACAGGGGAGTGTGACCCTGTTCATTCTCCTGGATCTCACAGCTTTTGATACCATGGGTGATGGTATCCTTCTGGATTGTCTTTCAGGACAGGGACTAAGAGGCACTGTTCTGTGGTGGTTCCGGTCCTACCACAAGAATAGGTTCCAGAATGTGGTGCTGGGGGACTCCTACTCTGCCCCTTGGCCTTTGGCCTATGGGTTTCCCCAGGGTTCCATCTTGGCCCCCATGTTTTTCAAGCCACTCGGAAGGTCATCTGGAGATTTGGGCTGAGCTGCCACCAATATGCAGATGAAACTCAGCTCCCTCTCACACTACTAGCAGATCCCAGAAAGGCTGTGGAGACTATTAACAGGTGCCTGGGAGCAGTTTTGGAATGGATGAGGGCTAACAAGCTTAATAAAACAGGTGCAGCTGTTTGGAAGGGAGGACTGACCTGGGTGATGGGTTATCCCCTGTTCGGGATGGTGTTACACTCCCCTTAGAAGATTAGGTTTATAGCTTGGGGGTGCTCCTGGACCTGAGTCTCCTGTTGGATAAACAGGTGGGAGCAGGTCTTTGCCTGGTGAGCCAGACAACCCTTCCTGGACAGAAATGTTCTTGCCACTGTGGTGCATTCCCTGGTAACATCTATATTAGATTACTATGATGAGCCATATGTGGGGTTGCTCTTGAAAACCATCTGGAAAATACATTGGGTACAAAATGCTGTGGCCAGAGTGTTGACAGGAGTGGGTCATAGATGCCATATCACTCCAGTTTTCTTCTACATACACCAGCTTCCAAATTGCTTCCAGGCTCAATTCAAGGTGCTGTTATTGACCTTTGAAGACCTATATGGCCTGGGACCAATGTTGCCCTGCAAGCCTATCAATGTGTTTTTATGAACTGTATGGACTGTGCAAAGGGACTGCACGATGTGGTGACCTAAAAATACCTGTGGAGACTGCACACTTGAAAGAGGGACACCTTCCTTTAGCGTTGCTGCTCCAGGGGTAGTCCAGAGACACCGGCCATCTTGCCTGCTGTGAGATGAAGCAGTTCCATAAGCCTGCACAAAGCCTCAGATGCCATGCTATGGAAAACATGAGGACAGAGAACTCCAGACACCATTAGGAGTTTCTTCCAGCACATGTAGGCAATCCCTTCCCCCCCCTCCTCCAGACCTGCAAAGCTGCACATAGCCCAGAGACTCTATTCATGGTTGCTTAGCAACTAATCGCTCACTCATCAGCAAGCCAGCTAGGGCTATCAAGAGACAATAGCCCTAGCCCAATTATTCAATCACTCTTCATCCAGGTGCCAGTCCCCAGACCAAGTTACTAGCTCTCAATATTGACCACCCCCTAGCTCTCCTCCCCCTTTCCCTCTAACCAATAGTATATTTTATGGGACGGACTAACAGGAGGTGTCACAGGGGATGTGGCCAGCCTAGACTGCCCCCCATACCACATTATAAAAGACTAGCAGTAAAGCCCGTTGTGAAAGCAATACAACGAGATCTAGAAAGAGGCTCTGGGGGAGTGCTCTGGCTTTGGGCAAACAGTGTCAATTTGCTGTGGTGACCTCAGCAGGGTATAATGACAGAGTCCACTGTTTTCTCCAGAGGAACTGATCTCTGCTACCTGAAGAGCAGTTGTAATTGTGAGTAATCTGTAGCCCTCACCTGGAGATTGGCAGCAATTGTTACCCAGGACAAAATGGCTGGTTTGGAGGGTGGAGTCTATGGCATTCTACCTGTCTGAGGTCCCACCCCTCTGCAAACCCCACCCTCTCCAGGCTCCACCCCTCAAATCCCCAGGAATTTGTCAGCATGTAGTTGGCAACCCCATCTCCTTCCCAGCTAGCCACCAACCTACCATTATCTGCCCCTTTGACTTCAGCTGACTTCTGCCCTCCCTTCTGCAGAGCAGTTGTAATACTGAGTGCTCTCCAGCCCTCACCTGGAGATTGGCAACAATGGTTCCCTATGTGAGACTGACTGGTTTGGAGGGTGGAGTCTATGGCAGTGTACCTGTCTGAGGTCCCACCCCTCCTCAAACCTCACCCTCTTCAGGCTCCATCCCTCAAATCTCCAGGAATTTCCCATCTGGAGTTGGCAACCCTATCAGGATTGGCCCCAATGTGTTTTCTCCCAAAGGCCAAAGTAGGTGACAGGACCAAGCTTAGTTGCCTACCAACAGGCACTGAGGGGAATGTAGGGTTGCCAGCTCTAAGGAGGGAAATACCTGGAGGTTTGGGGGGTGGATTCTGTAGAGGGCCGGGCGACGGAGGCATCGGCCTTCTGTCGCCCGCCTTGCCCCCCCAATCTCGGCCCGGGCACCCGCGGCTCCCACCAGCGGCCGCCCGACTCCAGACTCCCCCGCGGCCACTCCAGCCAGGCGACGGAGGCATCGGC
>NW_015177147.1:54939-59761 GCF_001447785.1 Gekko japonicus
TTGTGGTGTGATCTGTCTTCTTTGTGGTGTGGCGTGATTGTGTTATTGGGTTTGTTTCTTTTAAAGGGGAAGTGATGTGTTGTGAGTGAGGACATATGTTACCTCAGAATACAGTAGTTCCCATATGCAACTGAAAATTCCCTGCCTTGCGGGGGGGGGGGGAGTTTGAGGTGTGGAATGGAGTGAAGTCCAATCAGCTTCCATATGCAAAAGACCTTGAAACGCTGGGCGGGACTGCACAAAGCAGCCAGTCATCCCAGCCAGCGTCTTCTGAGTGGCAGTTCTTCCGGCCAAATACTAAAGGAGTGCATTTTGGAATGTTGGACTACGGCTTTATATATAAGGAGAGATAATTTTTAATTGAATTTTAATATAAGTTTTAATTGAATTTTATTTTATGGTATTTTAATTGTTTAAATGTTTTTATGCTTGCTTCCTTGTGGACCCTGATTGGGTAGAAAGGCAGCATTAAAATGTTTTAAATAAATACATTTCAATATCCACTTGGAGCCTAGCACAATGGCAATTGAGAGACTAATGTAGAAAAAGTGGTAAGGTGCTCATCTTTATATCTCTCCAGTTCTCCTAGCTATGGATCTTTTTCTCTTTTTGTCTCGGTTTTATAGGCACACATAGTAGTCAGTATAACTTGATCTATCTTTATTGGCAAAACCACAGGAACCAACTTTCCTTTGTCATAGGGTAAAAAAATCTCCAACTTCAACAGAATTTAAAATCAACCTTTTCAAAGTATGTATCTCTAGGTAATATTACTACTAATAATCAAATGCAGGTACTGTTCCATGAGCCAACTGTTATGATATAATCTTGTCTTTGTTATGCATTCAGGATACATCCAATCAACATTCAAGTACATTTTTGCATTGCTCACTCTGATGGTTATATTGGAATATATTTATTAATATATAAATTTACACTCAACATTCAGTATATAGATATAGTACAAGAAGAAAACTAGAATATGCACATAACAAGTACAAAACAGTCTCTTTGGTTCATCACATCATTACTCTAAATCCAATGCCAAGCTTCATCATGCTGTTTTGTTTTCAGAACAACCCTGAAATGTTAAATGTAACTCTTTCCTTGAACTCTGGACATGGGAACAACCCATTCAAATTAATACAGTTGCATCTAGCAGGAATATTGGAGGACAGCTTACAAACAAGAGCTACAGAAATCAAGAGCTCTGAGCATCTTAGTTCCTTAGTCTTAGTTCCATAGCATTCAGTCATTATGATATTTGATTTGTCTATGTTTTATGTTCACATTCCCTAACAAATCAGAAAGCCCTTTGGATACTATCATTATGTCCTTGACCTGTTTTTGCATTGACTCCGTTGACTACCTTCTATTAAGTGCATCGATACAATGTTTGTTTGGCTTTTAGAGCTGCAGCACAGCATTTCTCAAACTATTCATTGGGCCTGATCTTTCTTCCTTTGATTACTCAGATTCACTTGGGAGCAATAGTAATTCAGGGAGTGATGGATAAAACCCATGAATATTCTTTCCCTCTGGCATTCACTTATCTAGGGTTTGGTTCAAAATACACTACAGCCTAAAGGCTTTCCATACTTCAGTAAACCAAAAGAACCCCTGCAAAACTCTATCATATTTTTTCAACAGAAACAAGAATTATGACAAGTTAATGAGTTTTTAGGGTTGTGTAGTATATGCTGTTATACCTAACTTACAGTGCAGTCCTAGGCAGAATTTCACACTTCTAAAACTGGTGAGTCCAATAGACTTAGAAGGGTGTGACTCTGTTTAGGATTGCATTGTTGAGCATCTGGTTAAACAATCCTTGCATGGAAGATTATTTGATACACAGTTATCTAGGAGGAAGGAACAGCAGTAGATACATCATAAAACATTTCTTATAGACTAGACTACCACTAACTTACATAAGTGACACAGCAGCAGTCTCTCAGGTTCTTGTTCTGACAGGGACATCATTGTTCCATTGGTACAGATTATCTTTTATATCTGGTTTTTATCTCATTTGTTTTCATTCAGTAGGGAAAAATAGTATGCAGCTTCTTACACAAGCTGGGGGAGACCATTTTTTTTAGTTTATCCTTTGAGCATGCACACAAGTGCTGATGAGTCTGCTGGGATATGTAATTCATGGGACTGTTAGACATTTTTTAAAAAGATTTGTCCTTTGAGCATGCACACAAGCGCTGATGAGCCTGCTGGGATATGTAGTTCACTGCCATCCTCCCTCTCTAATCTTTTCAACTAACCTCTTCTCCAAAGCACAGAAAAACACTAAAGTACAGAGGTGTCATTCTTTGAAAGTTTTTATAAAGAAAAAACAGGTTTGAGAAGCCCCTGTGGGAGTGGGAGAGAGAGAGAGAAAGGTGTGAATATGCAATTATGCACACATCACTAACTAGTAAAAAATGGCACCTGGAAAACAAGAGACCAGTCAGACCTGCCTGATGGCTTGGATGCGCAACAGAGTGATTAGACAACAGGAAATCCAGTTTGAAACCAGCTCAGCCCAAAAGGACCAAACTTTCACAGGTATCAAAGAAACACAATAAAGGGGAGGCAGGGCACAGTTGACTGGGGCATGACAGACAGATGTTGCTGTCTGGTCATGCATTTTAAATCTGGAAGGGAACAGCAACAGCAACGAATCAAACTGCACATCTGATTGCAGCCTTAGATACCTTCCTTCCTTCCACCTTCTTTTACAGCCCTCTCTCACCAGGGCCGGCTCACACACTAGGCAAACTAGGCATTCACCTAGAGCGTGCCGGCCCTTAGGGGCGCCAAACAGGACCCGCCCCCCGCCAAAAAAAACCCCCAACCCCTGCCAAAAGCCCGCACAGCTGCCGGAGCTGGCTGGCTGTGCCTGGGCCTGGGCATGAGGAGGAGACATGCCAAGAGCGCCTCACTGGCTTCCTGCATGTCTTTGCACTGCGCCAAGGCCGCTGCTGCTTCCTGCCTCCCCCGCGGCTTCCCGCCTTCCTCCCGCAGGCTTGCCCGGAGACAGGCAGCCCATTTCTTCTTTTACAGCCCTCTCTCAGTGAGAGACTCTCACACCACATTACCTCTTCCATTTCAGCAAACATGAGAGCAGGACATGCCATCTTGTGTCTCCATCCATCTAGTTAGTTAAGATTAGATTACAGGATCGGTCTCGACCCTTTTTATCTAGAAATGGAATTCTACTAATAAACTGTTTTATAAGTTTGAAAAATTAAATAATGCTCTGTGTATCTTTTGTTTCATGTACAATGCAGCCAGAGCATGAGAGCTTTGCTGTGCTGTAAGCTCCTATGAGCAATCTGCTACCGTATCATAGTTCAACTGTACTCTTGTAGGTCAGAAATATTGGTGAAAAGTGGTGAACATTCTTTATTCCTATATTCCTATAGCATGATAATGGACCTATTTATCTATGCTGTATACCCTGTCTTCTAAATTTCAGTTACCAGGTGACCTCCCATGAGTTCTCAAATCAGTATGTTCAAGATTAATGAGCCATTGGTTCTCCATTAAGAACCTATTTAAGAATGGAACATGGCAGACATTAGCATGGGGAACTGCTGATAGTCCTAGGAGGGAAGAGTCTGAACTGCCATGAAGGGACAAGATGCCAGAGAGGAAAGTGTTAAAAACTACTCACCAGACTTATATCCGTCAAAGATCCCCAAACTTCAACTTCCAAAGGACCGGCAGTATGTGGTGCAGCTGATGGCTTCCTTTAACATGTGGTGCAAGATGTGTGGAGAGTACATCTACAAGGGCAAGAAGTTAAATGCCTGGAAGCAGATGGTCCAAAATGAATCCTCATTGGCACTTCCCAGCTTCTGGTTTGACATAAATGCAACTGCTGCCTTGTAGAAGTCACGTTTAAGACAGTCCCCACGCAGAACTTCCAAGCAGAGAAGCTGCTAGAGGAGGAAAAGAAGTGCTTGCAGAAGTAAGAGAAGATTAAGAGCTCAACAACCCAATGAAAGTTTTGGAGAACAGAACCAAAGACTCCAAGCTGGAGATGGAGGTTCTGGAGAACCTGCAGGAGATGAACCAGCACCAGGTCAATGCAGACTTTAAATTCATGTTACAGCAGTACAAGGATTACAACGAAGAACAGACATGGCTGGCAGTGAAGGAGGATGAGAAGGAAATGAAGGCTGTGCTGGAGCCAGCCCAGGCCAGGAGGCTGCTCGGAGACTCTGATTCCAACAAAGAACCCACTCAGGCCCCTGCCAAGACATTACCAAAAGCAAAACCTACAGACATCTTGCAGGAGGATTCAGAACCCCAGGCCAAGAAGCTGAAGGTGGAATGCTGGTAGAGGAGCATAGGCAAGCTTTCCCCAAGGCTGCATTCTCAGGGCCAACACCATCAAGTGTTGGGAAGCAGAGCACAGAGGCAGGTGATGCTTCACTGCCTTTGAGGTCATGAACACAGGGATCTTCTTCACTAAGCCTCCTGGGAGCCTTCTGGGACAGTGAGGACAGTAAGTGATTGACTGTCCCCAGATCAGAGGCAGAGGAGCTGAGCCTATGGCCCTGACTTTGCCTCCATCCCCTCATCATAGATAGATCCGGTTGCAGATGGAGAGGGGGAAATGAAGACTTTCTGGCCATCTGCATGTAGCATGTTTGGGTTCCCCCCCCCCTTCTCAGACACTGCTGCCACAAAAACGGACTTGCAATGTTTTTCCAAAGTGGCCCTGTGTGCCACTCATCAATTGGCACCTTCTGTCCCTGCTTCTCCCATCTGTTGTGTTGATAACAGCTAACCTGCTAATGGAGCGACCGACTGACATCCGGGGGGG
>NW_015177147.1:59835-62275 GCF_001447785.1 Gekko japonicus
GGGAGGAAAAACTACCATTCCATTCTAAATCTCCTACTGGATATGGGAAAGGGGTAAAAACTAATACAAATCACGATCTAAAAGAGCTTAAAAATAGATCTTTTTAACCTATTAGTACAGGTTATACAGAGATTAGTTCGATTATAAAAAGTATAAAGGCATTAGCTTGGCACAATTACTGCCCTTAGCACTCATGCTTTAGTTTTAGAGTATTTTCTTCTCAGATTTCTTAATTTTCCGCAGTTTGGGAATGGCCTCTCCTTTCTCCGTTTCAGATTATTCTGATGACAAGGAAGTTTGGCTTGTTGAGTCCTGTGGAGAGGAGTCCTCATCTTCTTCTTCTTCTTCCTCCGCATTCGTTTTTAAATTCGTTTCCTTCTGCTTCTTTTTTACATTAAGCATTTGATCCATAAATCTTTCCACTTTTGGAACAGAGTCAATTTTATATTTTTTATCCTGGCAATTAAAACTCAACCCTTTCAGAAATAGCCATCTATACTCTATTCCCTTTTTTTGCAGAGGAAGAGTAAGCATCCTGTATAGTTTCCTCTTTTTTCTTACTTTGAATGGGATGTCTTTCAAAATTTTTATCTCTTCATTCTTGATTCTTAAGGATTTCCCCATTGTTGACTTTAGCACCAGTTCCCTGGTTGATCATTTTGTGAATTTTAAATAAGTTTTCCCTGGGAGTTTATTTGTCTTTATAAAGTCCAGATAAGTCCTGTACGCCACATCCATTTCCTTAATTAAGTCTTCTTGTTTGTAATCCATTAGTGGGGCCAAGGCAACCGCCAAGAGTTCCTTTAGATCCTCATTCTTATCCTCAGGTATTCCATGGAAACATAGAACATACATGGATCTTTCCAGCTGGAGCTGTATTAGTTGTGTTTTATCTGAGGATCTCTCCTTCCCTGCTTCATCCACTCTTTTATTAATTGTTTTTCCATCATTTTCAACGTTTTCTCAATTGCTGTAGTTCTCTTGTCCATTTGCTTTAGCTGTATTTGCACATAGTCCAGTTTGGAGTTGAGAGTAGTCATCTGTTCCATTAGAGGGCGCAGTGCATTTGCTAACAGCAAAGAAAGGTCTGTAGATGCTTCCTGGTTCTGGGAGGGAGTTGTTGGTATGTTATTTCCGGTGACCGGTTTTTTCTCTGGCGCTCTCCGTCCTCTCCCAGCCATAATATCAACAAGAAGTAAGTTTTCCATCTAGGTAAAATATTCATTTTTATTGTAGCGATTCTTCCCATCATGGAAAGTTGCAGATTTTTCCAGTTATCTAAGTCTTGTTTAGTTTTTTGTAGCAGTGCTTTATAGTTGTCTTCATAGAGTGTACTACATTTGTTTGTAGCTGTAATTCCTAGATATTTAGGGTTTTTTACAATCTGACATCTTGTTTTTTTTTTTTTTTTTTTTAAATAAGCTTTATTCCCTCTCCTAAAAAGGAGAGATATTTCTTTTAAATTCCAGAAATAGGATGGGTATATAGCGGGATAAAGAATAGAATGAGTGGTGTTATTTATATTAGTAAGTTAATCTGTTAGTACTCAAAGCTCTAAGTCCATAAAATCCATCTTCGGTCGTCGTTCTGTTAATCAATATTAAACAAAATGTTTAATTTGTTAGTAGTGTCCTTCTGGTGTGTATTTTTTCCAAATATAATCCAAAAAATGAAATCAAAGTTTGTTTGTTTTTTAACTTTGGAGTCCTTTCCTTTTTTTTTTTTACTTCTGGTGTGTATTTTTTCCAAGTATAATCCAAAAAATAAAGTCAAAATTTTTTAAACTTTGGGGTCCTTTCCTTTTTTATCTCTCAAATTATATTTTGGTCCAGTCGCTCCTTCAACTTCATCGTCTTTCACCTCTCCCTCTGAGCTGCTGTCGTCCACGCTTAATGTTGACATCCACTTGGCCAGCTCTGCTCCCTCTTCTTTACTGACATGCCTTTTCAAGAATTCTTGGGCCTTAAAGATAGAGTCAATTTTTTCTCTTTTGTCTTTAAACTTGAACGTCAGCCCTTCGGGTATCAGCCATTTATATCCTGTTTGATGGTTTTGCAAGAAAGTGGTCAATCCCTTGTATTCCTTTCTTTTCATTCTAATTTCAAATGGAACATCTTTCAAAATTCTGATTAATTGATCTCCGATTTTCAGGGGTGACGCAGATGTAGTCCTTAAAATTTGGTCCCTGAGACGTTGTTTAGTGAATTTCACGACCACTTCAGCTGGCAACTTATTTTTTCTCGTAAAGTTGGTGTAGGCCCGATAGGCCAAATCCATCTCTTCCTTTATTTTTTCCGCTTCGTTGCCAAGCAGTGGTGCTAAGGCTTCAGCCAAGATGCTTCTCAGGTCCTCTCCAATTTCTTCCTTCCAACCCTGGAACCGGAGAGTGTGGTTTGATTTCTCCATTTGTAACAATAACAGTTTATTTTCTTGCTTTTCT